>NW_022196891.1:687656-724285 GCF_008632895.1 Mastomys coucha
CAGAAAGAATGTGTGCCAAAGAGCCTTTGGATGTGAACATGAGAGCTATGGGTAATGAGGTACTTAACATCTTCTCTGGCATTCCATTTTGATTTTTTTCAGTTCCTTCTTTGTCTTTCTTGACCCTTCTGGGAGTCTAGTTTTTAAGAAGGATTTAAGAGCTACTCCCTGTTCCATGTACTCCCTCTGAATTCTGTCTAGATTGTCTCCTCTCAGTGATAGGATCAACAGTAAAGTCAACATATTTGAGCTTCTCCTGTGTCCTTACATTTTATTTTTTACTAACAGTTATTTCTGTGAGTCCCTAAAATAAAAAGTTTTGAGTCCTAATTTCATAGGTAAAGGAAATAAACTAAGTAAAGTATCTTCCCTCAAGTCACAGAGCTAACACAGAGAAGAGCCTGGCTCTCCCTGGCTCAAAATCTCCATTCCTTGAGGATGATACGTTAAGTTTCAAGAATGTCTAAAGAGACATCATTCCAGGGTTCCAACTGCAGCTGGCCAGGACTCTTCTTAACTGGGAAATACCACATATATGATCCTTCTTTAAACTCATGAAAACTACCCATTTTTTAAAAATTGAAATGTTTCAGGCATAAAATAGGTGTTTTATGCTGATTAGCACATTGGTCAAGGGCTGAGTAGTCTGTCCTCTCTTCTTGTCTTGTACTTCAGTGTATAAATGTGTTAAGACTAAAGACGATGTGATTTTTCACTTTCTAACTTTGCATCCCTTTGTGAAATACTCTAAAAATTTCTGTTCTTTCTATCAATTTTTCCTTCATTTTCCTCTACTGTTACACAGATTTTTTTCATTAAGTTTCCTCTTGAAGAAAAGAGTATTCACAATTCAGCCTCCACTGACCTTACCATTTGACTTATCTCTGTTTCCCTGTTCATACTAAATGGTCCCTTTTATGTGTCAGTACAGTTAAGGAGTCCTTCACTGGGTTTCATCTAGGTGACTTCTTTTCCTAGTCTTTTTCAATCAAGTAGTTGACTTCAGGGAGCAACACTAAAAGCATTAGACTATGGAGAGTCTCTGTGTTTCATCTTTTAATCAACTCTCACAATGATTGAATTTTCTATTCATTGTCCTTCCAGATAAAATTATTTTAGTAAGAAAGAACGTGTTTCCTAAAAGAGGACTTCCTTGACTATTCTCTCTGTAAATGCAATAATTATAATCTGTGTTCTATTTTACTTACTTCAAATATTTTATTCCCTATCTATCTATCTATCTATCTATCTATCTATCTATCTATCTCTGAATCCCAGGTGTTAAAAGATTGTTTATGAGGAGAAAATAATAATTCTTTAACTCTTTATTGCCAAATCAAGTGAATTGTGTAAAATCTGAGGTTAGTAGATTGGCAAAATTATTAGGCTTTTAGGAAATTATAAAGATTCTAATTAGTCATGAATTAATTCAATGTTTAGTTTATCTCAAAGACATTATCCATTAACTATAATTAGGCATAGCCTGACTTATAACATAAAAAATATATTGAATAGAAAATTGGTTATCACTAATTAGGGAGTTTGAAAATAAATTTAAAAGTAAATTTAATGAAATTAAAGAGGAAGTTAAAAATTTATTATATAATAATATATAATATATTATATATAATAATAATATATATAGTTATTTTAACTACTTTATAAAATCATAAACATTTGAAGTGTATGGAGCATATGCAAAGTTTAAATACATGTACATATCTTGAAATGTTGAATATATTTTCTCTCTTCCAGTAGTACCTAAAGACCAGAGTTTGGTGTGGGGTATCTTTCTGTATCATTCCATACTTTACCAATACCCAGAGCTCACAAGTACAGTTAGCTTGGTTAGTCAATTTTCCCTGGAGATCCCCATTTCTGTATCTGGAAAAGTTAAGATGACAGTTATATAGCAAGGCAGCCCTTGCTTTATGTTGGTGGCTGGCATCTAAAATCTGATCTACACACTTTCAGGGGGAGTATATTATCAACTATGATTCTTCTAAGTCCCACAATAGAACTAGATACAATTTTGCACGTCAATGTTGACCTCGTGTTTTGGCTAATAGATTATGAAAACTTGTGCTCTTAGAATAAACCATAGAAATCAAGATTAAAGGACATATTAGTAATTTGCAAATTCTGTATCTTATTGAGTACAGAGATGCGATTATGGTAGCCAGATAGATTCTCCATGTTTCAGATGATTAAAAACAATTTTGAGGCTCAATGAACAATATGAATAACTACTCAAAATGGCTTACTATTTTGAGCACAATGAAGAACTCAATAAATTTTCTATGTTTTTTAATTAACTATTTTTATGACTATTGGAGCATGAACTATGCATGAAAGAGGAAGAAATATTTAATTCATCTAAAAGATAAAGTTATGATTCTTAGATTTGTGTTACTCCACATCTCTTTAAAGTAGAGAAATGATTGTTTTTGAAATATCCTGCTTAACGTTATCATTCAGCTTGTTAGGATGAACATTGTGATTACTGAGAAGAGCTTTTCAGAAAACAGGTTCACACTGAGAAGAAAATGGTGCAGGGTTTTGGATTCAGTTGTTTCACACATATTTATTAGTTCTGGGAAACTTTGCAGTAGAGGGGAAACTTCTGTATCTGGAAACTGAACATTTTAATGTATACATGACAGCCAACACTGTTTGGCTGCTCCTGCTTAATGCTGGGTGTTGAGCAGGTGAGCTTTTTTTTTTCAGTGCACTGTATTATTAAACCAGAGCTATTTAAATTACAGCTGAGAAAGGAAAAATCATTTAGTTCCTCAATTAATTTTGCCTGTGCATGACTTCCCAAGGAAAACTAATGCTCTTCCAGCTTATCTAAATAAAGGTGTCACTGGTATATATTGTGCTTGGCACTGTATGATGAGAAAAGCAGACTTCGTAAATCTTAACAAGAAAACCCTATTGAGCATGTCTGTGGTTTCAAATGAATGTTTCTATGCCTTTATGACATAGTCCAAAGACAATTTATAACACCATTCACTGTGTGATTTGAACAGTAGATGCCACTTATGCTGTCATAATCACCTACTCTACAAATCGCCATGCAGGGTAAATCCTGAAACCTTGGAACTGGAAACACCTCCATGGTTGAAGGCTCTGTTAGCTCTTCCAGAGGACCCAAGTTTGAGTCCCAGCACCCAAAGGGCATCTCACAACCATCTGTAACTCCTGTTCCAGAAAGTTTCAAAAACACCCATTTGACATTCACATGCATATGCATAGCACTTACAAACATGCATTCATGTAAAGCACCTTGAACATAAAACTTAAAATAAAAAATAATTGTGACTTACTTAAATGTAAAATTAAAAGTCGGGGAGAGATTACAATTTTACAAATATTCCTAACTCTGAACAAAGTTGTATTAAACAAAGGATAAATGGTGCAGCATTTTAAATCCCTGAGACCATGTAATTAAATTTATTAATTTACAAAGAAGATCCCCCAAATTCATAAATATCAGATATAATTAGAAAGTTAGCTCCTTTCTAACTAGAAGCTCACAGAATGCTCACAGAAAAGGCAGACACTTAGAAAAAAATGCTCTTAACTGAAATTTCTCTCTTCATATTAAAAAACAGGTGCTGTGTTGTCAGTGTTTGGGGTCCCTTCTATTGGTTACCTTGCCAGAAAGAACTAAGAATTCAGAGTAATATGATTTACTCAAACAATTCTCATCATTCTTTAAAAATAATTATGCTATGTAAGCTACTACATTTTTCTTTAATTTTACAAAGTAAACTAGCAAGTCTGAGGTGGGTGGAGAAAAATGTAGTTTATCAAAAATTAAAATCTTTAGGAGCAGGTGTGTGTGTGTGTATAATGTAATTTATTTTCCTGTGTACTCATTTGAATATGCAATGTCATATCTCACTCAGACTTCTGTATTTGAATACTTGTTCTTCATTTGGTGGTGCAGTTTGAGAAAAGTCTGGAATGCATAGGTCCAGCCCTGCTGGAGGAAGTACAACCCTGAATGGGCAATAAGATATTGTAACCAGATTCCTCTTTCCTGTTCTCTGTATCTGCATTGTTTCTGCATATGAGAATATAATCAGCCAGCCTTCTCTTTCTACAGCCATACCATCCCTGCCTAGTCCCAACATGAGAGATTAAATCACCTCTGGAACACTAAGACTGGATAAACCTTTACTCCCTATGAGTTACATTTCTCATTCCATTTTTTCACAAAAAGAAAATACTCCTGTAACCCTTGCAGATGCTTCATGTTCTAGCTTGGCTTGCAAAGGCTTCCAAGTATATTCTCTGAAGTCTGATAATGCAGCACTGTTACACTTTTTCCCATTCATATAATAATGTAATTACAGTTGTACTATGGTGACAATAAAAAAGAAATTTTTACTTTATTTTAATAAATATTGCCACTATAAAGAAAATAAATCGCAAATTTTAAATTTCAGTAAAAGACAAACTAGTCATTATATTACTCAGTGTCTCTGTACAGGTACCTCAAAGGTAACTCTAAAGGTTAACCTTCTGATAATGTTCTTTCCAATCTCATGGCAGCTAGTCAAACTTGTTGTCTGTGGCAGAATTGTCACTTTCTCACAAACAATACCAGGGTCATTCCAGTGTCTGTAGGTGATATTAGTATCATTTATTGGTTATAGAGATGCAATATAAGAGTAGATACAGGGCTCTTGATAATTGTCAAAATGTCGTCAAGATGTAAACCTACTTTCTGGATTAAGACAGCATCCATGTTTCAATTACCCTTCTTCTTTGTCTCCTGTACAGTACAGTTAAATGAAAACAAGAAACCACATGGAAGCAAGAACTTTCTAAACTGTTAGTATTTACAAGTCTATCGGTGAATTTCAAAGAAACAGTACCAGAATTATTTTCCATTTACTTGCATTGTCATATTTTTTATAAGTTAATTGACACCATTTTCCAAAACTTTTCATTCCAGTTAACTTTGCTGTTTAACATTTTTTGTTTTTGAGATTATAGTACATTTACATATTTCTCCCATCCTTTTCCTTCCTTTCATATATTCTTTTTGGCTCTCCATCAAAATTCATGGTCTCATTTTTTAATGTCACTATATCCACGAAATCTCAATGCCATGATTTAAAAAAAAAAAAAACTGGTTCAGCTAGAATTGCATATGCATGGTCTTAGATATAATTAAATACAGAACAGGAAGAGTTCTTTCTGTTGAGTGAAGGACTATGTGTTTGTTACAATAGTACTAAGCTTATTGGAGAATAATGAGATCACAACAGAATCAAATAGAATCTCCAATGACTCTCTTCCTGATGAGCTTAGGATGTTTAGGTTGAAGGGTGCTAATTCACAAAAATATTAATAAGTTTGTGGAAATTATAATGAGATAAAAATCTCTAAAACAAGTGAAGAATAGACACAGCTAAACTTTATAAAGTACCTCAAAGCTCATGAAAGTAATGATTCTTTTGTCCTTAGGCATTTTGTAAAACTTTACTATTTAAGTGATGAACTTTATATGAGCTATACTTATCTCAGTTCATTACTGCTTGTTGCTGAAAGCCTCCTAGAAGGTACTAGGCAATTTTTTTCACATTTTTCAGACTGTATTTTAAACCATTTTAATTTTTTTCACAAAGTAGAGCACATTCTTTGCAAAGTAGCTAGGAACTGTTATTCAAAGCTTACTATGTGGCAATTTAAAAAGTAGAATTCATTACTTAGATTCACACCCAAAATAGTATAGTTCATTCTTATTCATTTCAATGAGATATAATTCAAATTCAAATACTGCATTAAGAATTATATTATTTTTTCTAGTAGTATAAAATTTAATTATTAATTAATATATTTATTCATTTACATCCTGTACAACCCTCTTGGTCTCTCCTTTACTGAGTCTGTCCACCTGAACCCATTCTCCTCCTCCTCTGAGAGGATAAGAAACCCCCTGTGTATCCCTGCAGCATGCCAGCTCATGTCTCTGCCAGATTAGGTGCATCCTCTCCCACTGAGATCAGACAAAGCAGCCATGAAGGCTGAGCTACCTGTCTGCTAGATGCATGCTTGGGATGGAGGGCCTTATTCCAACCCATATATGTTCTTTGGTTGGTGGCTCAGATCTTGAGAGCTCCTAGGGATCCAGGTTTTTTGACTCACAGAAACAACTCCCTTCACAAATAGCCACAGACAATATAAAAAATATAGGTAAAAGATCTGTACAAGAACTCCAAGACCCTGAAAGAGATCAAAGAAGATATCAGATATCAGAAGATGGAAAGATCTCCCATAATCATGAATCACTAGGATTAGCATAGCAAAAGTGGCCATCTTACCAAAAGCAAGCTACAGATTTAAGACAATCCTGATTAAAATTCCAACACATTTTTTTACACACCTTGAAAGAACAATTCTCGACTTCTTATGAAGAACAAAAACCTCAGAATAGCCAAAACCATTGTAAACAATAAAGGATCCACTGGAGGAATTACCATCTCAGATCTCAAGCTATACTATAGAGCAATAGTGATAAGAAAACAAAAAACAAAACTGCATGGTATTGGTACAGAAACAGAAAAATTGATCAGTGGAATAAAATTAAAGGCCCAGTAATAATCTCACACATTATGGACACTTGATACTTGACAAAGAAACTAAAACCATACAATGGGAAAAAAAGAAGGCATTTTCAACAAATGGTGCTGGTCTAACTGGATGTCTGCATATAGAAGAATGCAAATAAATCTATATTTGTTGCCCTGAACAAAACTCAGGTCCAAATGGATTGAGGAATTCAACATAAAACTGGATACACTAAACCTAATGGAACAAAAAGAGGGAAAGAGCCTTGAGTGCATTGGTGTAAGAGACAATTTCCTAAACAGCACCAATCTTAGAGATCAAACTCTAAGAACAACAATTGATAAGTGGCACGTCATGAAACTGCAAATTTTCTATAAGGCAAAGTATACTGTCAACAGGACAAAACTGCAGCCTATAGATGGGCTACATCCAATAGAGGGCTTATATCCAAAATATATAAAGAGCTCCAGAAGTTACACTCGCAAAAAACAAATAATCCAATTAAAAAATGGGGCACAGAACTAAACAGATAATTATCAACAAAGGAATCTCAAATGGATGAAAAGCACTTAAGGAAGTGCTCAATATCATTTGTCATCAGGGAAATGCAAATCAAAATGACCCTGATATTCCAACTTATACCTGTCAGAATGGCTAAGATCAGAAATTCAAGGTACAGCACATAGTACCAAGGATGTGGATAAAAGGGAACACTCCTGCACTGCTGGTGGGAATGCAAACGTACAAAAATTCTTCAAATAAATATGGCAGTATCTCAAATAATTAGAAATAGTTCTACCTGGTCACAACTATACCACTCCTGGGCATACATCCAAAAGATGACCCACCATACCTTAAGGACATATGCTTCACTATGTTAACAGCAACTTTATTCATAATAGTCAGAAACTGAAAACAACACAGATGTCACTCAGCTGAAGAATGGATACAGAAAATATGGTCTACTTACACTATGGAATACTATTCAGCTATTAAAAGCAAGGACATTATGAATTTTGCAGGTAAATGGGTGGAACTAGAATGTATCATCCTGAGTGAGGTAATTCAGACCCAAAAGAACATGCATAGTATATATTCACTGATTAATGGATATTAGCCCAAAGATACAGAATACACATGATACCTTTCATAGGCCCAAAGAAGTTAAATAAGAAGGAAGACCCAAGTAAAGATGTTTGAATCACCCTGGAAGGGGAAACAAAATAGTTATAGGAGGCAGAGGAGGGAGAGAGGTAAATGGAGAGAGGGAAGGCCTACGGAGGAGGGGTATGGGAAGGTAAGATCAGGTGCAAGGAGAGATGAAAGAGAGGCCCAGTGGGCTAGAAAAATTAATGGAAATTTGTACCTACCTGGGGTGGCAGGTAGGGAAGAATTTCTAGAAGGTCCAAGAGACCTGGAATAGAGGGGTCTCTCAGGGTAGAGGTGTCAATACGGGTGACCTTACCTGAGATGAATGATAGTGGGGACATAAAACCTGAAGAGGCCACCTCTTGTAGCCAGGCAGGATCCCCTTGGAAGGGCAGGGACACCAACCCACCCACTAAAATTTTGACCCGAAACTTGTCCTCTCTAAAAGAAATGCAGGGATGGAGTAGAGACCAATGGAAAGACCAACCAATAGCAAGACCAACTCAAAACCCATTCCACCGACTAACATCAATCCCTCACATTATTAAGAATACTCTGTTATGTTTGCAGACAGGAGCCTAGCATAACTGCTCTCTGAAAGGTTCTATCCAGAAAAGGACTGAAATGGAAGCAGATACCCATTGCTAAACATTAGGCTGAAGTCTGTAACATTTATGGAAGAGTTCATGGAAAATTGAAGGTCCAGAGGTAGCTGAGAAACTCCTCAGGATGACCAACAGAGTCAACAAGAAATATATTCTTTAACCTTCTGAATTTCAAGAATATATAAAATATCCACTAAGTTTTATCTTATTAAAATATTAATAGAGTTGTACAGTAAGGACATCCTAATAGTTTTATTTATAATAATTAGTCTTATATTGAATTATTTCCAAACTCAGAAATAATCATAACATGAAAGTCACACAGGTTGGAGCACAATGACATTAGTTCACTTATTTTTATGAAACTCAGCACTATTTTAGACACTCAAAATGTGACAAAACAAAACAAAACAAATCAAAACAAAAAATAATGTATATAGCAGAAGAGAGAAAAAAAGTAAAGAGTGACAAGGGAAACATAAAAACCATGTACTGTTGTTATAAAAATAAGTCACAAGGACTCTGAACATAAAACATTGATAACATAAAGGAACACAGGAGATAGGATTTACAATCATAACTGTGAGTATTAGAGCAGATGAAACTGGAAATATCATGTTAATCAGTTTTTAAATTGTTGTATATGATTAAGAAAACAATTTAACATTGGAAATTATTAATTGGAGTCTGATGGACACCTGAGCCTTTGTGGGTTGTGTTTCTTTAATCATGTCAGACAAGAAGGAGAGGGAAATAGAAAGTAAAGGAAAGAGTAGACCGGGACCTAGCATGACCACACTCCGGAAGGCCCAACAAGCAGCTGAAAGAGTCAGATGAGATATTTGCACCCAACCAATGAACAGAAGCTTCTGACCCCTGTGGTTCAATTAGGGAAAGGTGGAAAGAAGCCGAGGAGGAGGGCAAACCTGTAGAAAGACCAGTAGGCTCAATTAATCTGGACCTTTGAGATCTCTCAAACACTGGACCACCAAAAGCCAGCATATACCAGCTGACATGAGGCCCCCAAAACATATACAGCAGAGAACTGCCTGGTCTGTGTTTAATCAGAGATGATGCAACTAACCCTCAAGATACTGGAGGCCCCAGGGAGCTTAGAGGACAGGTGGGGTGGGTAGGGACATCCTTATAGAGACAGCAGGGTTGGGAGGAGGTATGGAATGTAAAACAGTCAGGGTGGGGGTGGAATAAAATCTGGAGTGTAAAAAAAATTAAATTAAATTAAATTGAAGATAAAAAAGATGCAAAAAAAAAAAAGAAAAGGAAAAGAAAGAAAGGGAAAGAAAATGGTGAGTGACACCTATAGTGGACTACTGGGATCTCCTGAGAATCAGCTGGACAGAGGTACAGAACAGCCATGCTATGAGGTGGGTGACAGTTGAAAATAATGTCAGTAGCAAAGAAAAGGAATGCGCAAAACCTGTGAGAGAGAGAGCAGAGCCTGTTCTGAACATTGTTGACCTCAATGTGGATTGAAGTCCTTGCAGTAAAAAGGAATGTAAATATAAACTGTGCGATGTAAGATTCATGACTAAGTTCAGAAAATTTGCCCTGATCTTACTGTAAAGGGTAATTTATGGAGAGACATGGAAAGATATAGGGAAACAAAAACCATCCCTGCCATATGCCACAGAATATGGGACAGTAATGGAATAATAACAAACAGAGAAGAATTTAATGTCATAGAAATGAAAAATAATAAAAAGATTTAATCAATTAAAAATTCATTCTTGAAAAAGATTAGTGTTAGCCAGTCTTTTAAAAATCAATTTATTTTTCAATTTACTTTATATCCAGACCACAGTTTTCTCACCTTCCTTGCATCCCATTCCTTCCCCTCAATTTTATGAACCCCATCCTTTCTCTTCAGAAAAGAGAAGTCTACCCTGGATACCAAGGAGCCTTAGCATATCAAGTTGTAGTAACACTAGGTGCATCTTTTCCTTTTGAAGCTAAAAGAGGCTTCCCAGTAGGAGGAAAGGGTCTCAAAGGGAGTTAACAGATTCAGAGATGTACCTTGCTTCTGCTGATAAGAGTTCCACATGAAGAGCAAGCTGCATAACTGATACATATATGTGGAGAATCTAATGCAGTCCAATGCATGCTCCCTGGTTTGTAGGTCAGTGTCCGTTAGCCACTCTGTGGTCAGGTTAATTGATTTTATAGGCTTTCTTGTGGTGTGCTTGACTACACTGTCTCATATAATCCTTCTTCTTCTTCCACAAGATTCTAGTCTCCACCTAATGTTTGGCTGTGTATCTCTGTATTTGTTTCCATCAATTGTTTTGTAGAGCCTTAATGACGTCAGTTATACTAGGCTCCTTTCCGCAAGTGTAACAGAATATCATTAAGTGTCAGGGGTAGGCATCAGTCTCAAGCTAGACCAGCATCACGTTAACTTTTCCCTCAGTTTCTGCTGTATCTTTACTCCTGTCTATCTTGTGGGTAGGGGGAAAATGTGTATCAAATGTGTTGTGGCTGGGTTGATGTCTCAGTCCTCCCTTTAGACATAGTTGACCAAGTGAACTTAGGGATTCTGGTAGGTCTAACTTGGAGTATCAGAGTTATTTTAGTTCCATTTTATGATGGCTAAGGACATTGAATAATTCTTCAAGTTCTCAGCCAGAAGAGATTTCTCTGTCCAGAACTCTGTTTACATACACCCCATGTTTAATTGTGTTGTTTGGTTTGTGTAAGTATAGTTTCTTGAGCTCTTTTTATATTTTGTATATCAGCCCTTATCACATGTGTGGTTGGTGAAGATCTTCATCCATTCTCTAGGCTGCCAGTTTGTCCTTTTGACAGTGTCCTTTGCTTTACAGAAGCTTTTCAGTTTCATGGAGTCACATTCAATACTTGTTGATTTTAGTGCCTGGGCTGTTGGTGCTCTTTTCAGAAAGTTTTCTCTTGTACCAATGCATTCAAGGTTGTTTCTCATTTCTTTTTCTATGAATTTTATTGTTTCTGGCTTGATGTTGAGGTCTTTGATCTACGTGGACTTGAGTTCTGTGTGGGGTGATAGATATGGATCTACTTTTATTTTTCTACATGCAGACATCCAGTTAAACCAGCACCATATATTAAACATGCTTTCTTTTTTCCATTATATATTTCTGGCTTCTTTATCCAAAATCTAGTGTCCATACATGTGTGGATTTCTGTCTGGGCCTTCTATTTGATTCCATCAATCAGCCTGTCTGTTTTTATAAACTTACTGTAAATTTTTATTACTATTGCTTGGTAGCATAACATGAAATCAGGTATAATAATACCTCCAGAAAATTTTATTGTGCAGGATTGTTTTAGATATCCTGAGTTTTATTATTATTATTTATTACCCTGAGTTTTATTTTTTTCCATATGAACTTGAATATTAGTCTTTAAGGTCTATAAAGACTGTGTTGGAATTTTGATGAGAGTTTCATTGACAATCTAGATTGTTTTTAGTCAAATGTCCATTTTCACTATGTTAATCCTGCACATTCATGATCATAGAAAACCATTCCATCTTCTGATAGCTTCTTCAACTTCCTTCAAAGACATGAAGTTTTGTCATACAAGTCTTTTACTTACTTGGTTAGGGTTATGCTAAGATGTTTTATATTACTTGTAGCTATTGTAAAGACTGATAGCTCCCTAATTTCTTTTACAGCCTAGCCCATTTTTGATTTGTACAAATAAGGGATACTTATCTTTTTTCTTTTTAGTTAATTTTGTATCCAGCCACTTTGAAGTGGCTGAAGGTATTCATCATCTCTAGGAGTTCTCTGGTAGAATTTTTGGAGTCTCTTATGTTTACTAACATATCATCTGCAAGTAGCAACACTTTGATTTCTTTCTTTCTAATTTATATCCCCTTGATTTCCTTTAAATATCTTATAGCTCTAGCTAAGCGTTTAAGTACTATATTAAATAGAGAGAGTAGGCAGCCATGTTCTTGTCCTTGATTTTAGTGCAATTATCTTGTTTTTCTCCATCTTATTTGATATTGGCTATTGGCTTGCTGTATATTGCCTTTACTATGTTAAGGTATAAGCCTTGCCTGTATCCATGACATCTCTAAAACAGATAACATGAAGGGGTGTAGGATTTTGTTGAAGATTTTTTTTTTTAGCATCTAAATGAGACAATAATGCACTTGTCATTTCAGTTTGTTTATATGATTTCAGTTTGTTTATATGATTGATTATATTTATAGATTTTTGTATGTATCATTGTAGATGATATTTTGATGTATTCTTGGATTTAGTTTGCAATTATTCTATTGAGTATTTTTTATCAGTGTTAATGAGGGAAAATTCTCTGTATCTTATTCTTTGTTGAGTCTTTGTTTGGTTTATGCATCAGGGTGACTGTGGCCCCATGAAATGAATTTGTCAATTCTTTGTTTCTGTTTTATGGATAATTTGAAGATTGTCAGTATACATTCTTTAAAAGTCTGGTAGAATTCTTCTCTAAAATCATCTGGCACTGAACTTTTTTATTATTATTGTTTATCTGATCTTGATTAGAAGTAGTACATATTGAGAAAATTTTCTATTTTATTTAGATTGTCCAATTTTGTGGAGTATGAGTTCTTGAAATATGATCTTATGATTGTTTGGATCTCCTTGGTGTCTGCTATTATATCTCCCTTTCTATTGCTTTATATACCTTTCCTTTAGTTTGATAATGACTTATATATCTTGTTTATTTTCTCTTTGTTTCATTGATTATTTTATTGTCCCTCCCTGTCCCATGTCCTTCTTGGTTAGTGTTGCAGTTAGGGCTAGGCTTAGAGTTTGGTATGCTGTTAAGTCTACAGTATGAAATCTCAGTAATTTCTTCATGAAACCAATTAGTGTTATTAATTTTCCTCCTAGCATTGCTTCTATTTTGTCTCATAAATTTGAGGACATTTGTCTTCATTTTTATTGAATTCTAGGAAGTCTTTAATTTCTTCCCTGACCCAGTAATCATTGAGTAGAGAGTTGTTCAATTTCCATGAGTTTGTAGGTTTCCTTTTTTTTCAGTTGTTGTTGAAGTCCACCTTTATTCCATGGTGGTCTAATAAGATACAGAGTTATTTTAATTTTTTTTTTATGTATTGACTCTTTGTTTGTGACCAAGTATATGGTCAGTTTTGGAGGTATTATAAGGTGCTGAGAAAAAGGTGTTTGGGTGAAATGTTCTATAAATATCTGCTAGTTCCATTTGAGCCATAATGTCTGTTTGTTCCATAATATCTGTTTAGTTTCTGGAAGACCTGTACATTGGGGAGAGTAGGGTGTTGTAGTTCTCCACTATTAATGTGTGGGATGAAATGAGGGATTTAAACCTTATCAATGTTTCTTTTAGCAATGTGTGTGTCCTTTCATTTGGGGCATATAATTTCAGAATTGAGATGTTATCTTTATGGATATCAATGAAAATTGATGGGTATTGGTTCATTTCCTTGGAAATTCTTTTTTTTTTTCAGTCCTTTATTCTGATGTAAGTTCTGTCTTTGATGTTGAGATGTGTTTCTTAGAGGTAGCAGAGTGGTGGCCTGTGTTTGAATCCATTCTGTTTACCTGTATAGTTTTATTGGAGAATAGACTATTGAAATATATTAGTGACGAATGATTAATTCTTATCATTTTGTTAATTCTTATCATTCCAATGTTTTGATGTGGGTGGTGTGTGTGTGTGTGTGTGTGTGTGTGTTTCTCTTCTTTTGGATTTTCTGGTATGAAATGATGTATCCTTTTACCAATGTGTTTTCTTAGGTGAGTTAATGTCCTGGCCTTGGGACTTTCCTTGAAGTATCTTCCATAGTGCTGAATTTGTTGATATTTGCCCTTTATAGATAATTGTTATTCTTTAAATTTGGTTTTGTCATGGAATATTTTGTTTTCTCCTTTTATTGTGATTGAAAACTTTCTCGGGTATAGTGGTCTGGGCAGGCATCTGTGGTCTCTTATAGTCTGTAAATCATTTTTCCAGCCCTTCAAGCTCATGGTAATTCTAATAGGTCTGTCTTTATAAGTTAATTGGCCTTTTTACCTGTGGTTTTAAAATTCCTTACTGGTTCTATAAATTTTGTGTTTTGGTTACTATACAGTGGGGAATTTTCTTTTTTGGTCCAATCTATTTGGTGTTATAAAAGCTTTTTGTACCTTTATAAGCATTTCTTTCTTTACGTTTAGAAATTTTTCTTCTATGATTTTGTTTAACTATTTTCTGAGCCGTTGAGCTGGAAATCTTCTATACCTATTATGCTTAGGTTTTGTCTTTTCCTACTAGCCCAGATTTCCCAATGTCAGGAACTTTCATTTCAGGAACTTTTTAGATTTAATATTTTCTTTTATAAATATGTCAATTTCTTCTATCATATTTTTAATGCCTGAGATTCTGTCTTGTATGTCTTGTATTCTGTAGTATCTGTCTGCATATCTAGGTTTTCCATCTCCAGTGTCCTCTCAGTTTGTACTTTATTTATTGTTTCTATTTCCATGTTCAATTCTTGAACTGTACTTTACCTGTTTGCTTGCATTTTTCTGTATTTTGTTAAGGTATTTATTCATTTTCTCTTTAAAGGGCTCTATCATTTTAGGAGATTAGATTTATGATAATTTTCTCATGCTTCAGTTTTATTGAATTATCCAAGGCTTACTGTAGTAAGATAGCTAGTCTCTGGTGGTGTCATATTGCCCTGATTGTTGCTAATTGTGTTTTATGTTGGCCTCTAGCCATCTGGGCTCTGTAGTCATTACAAGTTTAGGTGCTTGTGCTGAGTTTATCTGTCAGATATGTGAGGTTTTCCAGGGGTGGGGAGAATTATTACTGTCTATTTTTCTCCATTTTCTGACCTACCTGACTTGAAGTTCTAATGACCAATGAGTCCTTAGGTCTAGCAGAGTGGTTTTTTTAATTGGTTATTTTATGTGTTTACATTTCAAATGTTATTTCCCTTCCCAGTTAAACATCCTATCCCCTCCCCTGTCCCCCTGCTTCTGTGAAGTTGCTCCCTAAGCCACCTACTCCTACATCAATACCCTAGCATTCTCCTATGCTGAGTCATTGAGTCCATAGGACTAAGGAGCTGCCCTCCTATTGATGCCAAATAAGGTAATCCTCTGCTACATAAGCAGTTGAAGAAATTAGTTCCTCCATGTGTACTCTTTGGTTGGTGGTTTAGTCCCTAGGAGCTTTGTGGGGGTCTGTTTGGTTGATACTGTTGTTTTCTCCATGGGGTTGTTAACCCTTTCAGTTCCTTCAATCCTTCCCCTAACTCCTCCATTGGGGTCTCCACACTTAGTCCGATGATTGGTTTCATGCATCCACGTCTGTACTGGTTAGGCTGTAGCACTAGTAGAGTGTCTTTACTGAGGGATTTGTGGCTTGTGTGACCTCTGGGGTTTGAAGTGCCATCCTTGCCTCTGTGGTCCATAGAACCTGAGTGGCCACCAGGAAAGCAGAGGTCTTCTATCAAAGTTGTGGGCCTCAATAGGTATGCTTTAAGTGGAATTGATGAGCATAGGGTATAGAGCATGTCTAACATAAGAGTCCTTCTTGCTGGCATGGCCTCGGGAGAAACAGATGGTGTTGTGGGCAAGTAAATGGAACCCAGAGGATGAGGGACTGCTTAAAGTTGTTGAGTGTGCTTTAAGGGGAGTTACCAGGCATAGATATGGACCAGGGTGTCACCAGGGGTTCCTGGTACCAACATGGCCTCAGTAAAAGAAGGCAGAGTTGTGATCTGGGAAATGGAGTCCAGGAGAGGGTGTGTGCTGGCTTGTATTAATCAATTTTACAAACAAACGAGAGTTTCCTGAAAGGAGAAACTGAGATATTCCTTTTTTGGCAATTAGGGAAATTGAGAGAATACTCTCATAAGATCTTGCTCTAAGGTACTTTCTTTATTATTCATGGGAGGGCCCTTTGCCTTGTTGGTCATTCCATCTCTGATGTGATCCTAGCTTCTATAGGAGAAAAGGCTGAACAAGCCATAGGAACAATCCAGTAAGCAGTACTGCAACAAATAACCCAAGATTAGTGAGGCTATATGACCACAGGCATTGGTGGAATTCACAGGATCATTAGGGAATCTTAAAAACATCTTTTGTAGCAAATGCATCAATATGTAAAAATGAATAAATTTCTAGACTTTGAAATGTACAAAATGAAATTATGTGACTATAAATAACTTCAATAAGTTTATAAAAAGCAATAACACTGAGGTAAATGTAATCATTCTCTCAATTAAAAAGATCCCAGGAACCAGAGGACCAGCCTCAGCTTGGGAGAAGGTCCTGAGGAAGGGGTGCTGGCTAGAAACAGGTGAAGGACTCAGAGTTAGTGATAGATGAAGGCTGACAGCTCTGTGTTCTGGTCAAGATAGCTCTCTGCTTGCTGTGTTTTGCAGACCAAAGCCCAGTCTTTTATTTTGCATAAACTTCTTCTTTAGAAATTAACTACCATTTCAATTCTCTACCCCAGGTTTCTTTTTTCTTCTTTTTTTTTAATCCCATAAATCAGCATTTTATGGCCTTAGTCCCTTGACACTAAGACAGGGCCACAAGGCCAAAATTGCTGAGTTCTGCTGCTTGATGGAGCATGATCCCATTATTCTATTACACTGTTATCACTGTTTTGTTTTCCAACTCACTACCTAAGTTTGACTGTCCTAGAACTTGCTCTGTAGACAAACTTTGAACTCAGAAATCTGCATAGCTCTGGTTCTTGAATGCTAGGATTAAAGGTGTGTACCATTACACCTGTACCTAAGTTTTTCTTCACTTAGAACTTGCTCTGTCCCAGGCTAGCCTTGAACTCAGAAATCTGGTAACCTTTGTCTCCTATGATTAAAGGTATATACCATGATACTTTGACCTAAGCCTTTCGTGGCCACCATCCCTCAAGGTCCAGATCAAAAGCCATCTCCCAGCATCATGATCTGTATCAGAAGTATGCCCTGCATTTCGGAATTGTAATTCATTTCAGATAAAAAAAATCCAAACTTTTCCTTGTTCAACTGCAAACACAAACACTAAATGATGCTGGGTGGAATCTTACCCTGAGATCAGCACTCCTTAAAATTCTTTACCTCCTTCCTTATATCTTCCTGACTAAGCTAACTCATTAGCGCAGCTGCCTCTGTGTTTTCAGGTCCATGAATCTGCTCATTGAAAAGCAAGTTTCACCAGTCCTGTCAAAGTTTTAGTTCTATGATGTCCTACTTTTACACTATTAGACTTAATTACTGAGCAAACAGCATCCTATTCAGAAAGTCCTTTCCTACAACTATGTTTTCAGCAGATGCTGCCTATAGTTTCTTCTACTATGTTTAGTTTTCACAATGATGTCATTAACTGCAGTTAGTTTTGTTCACAATGACTGATTCTGTTCTATATTTTCTTTATTCAGACTTCACAGAACTGCTTATTGAAGATGTTGAGTTTTCTTCAACATATTTCACATCTTTATCAATGATCAGATGGCTGTAGTTGTATAAACTGATGTTTGGGTCTTCTGTATTTTCCATTGATCTACACATCTGTTTTTAGGCAGTATCATAGTTCTTATTAATATAGCTCTACTATATGCCTTGAAACTTGGGATGGTAATCCCCCAGCATTGTTCTTTTTGCTTGGGGTTTATGTGACTATCTAAATAAATGGAAATTTCAGGGTGATTTGTTTGTATAGAGTTGATACCTCATTCTTTCTGGAATTCTATTTTGAAATCTTGAGGTGCCATAAAAAGCCATCTCTTTTTGAAAATATAAGTTTTCATACAGTATATATTGACTATACTTTCCTGTCGTCTAGCTCTTCTTAGTTGTTCCCTATCTTCTCTCCCAAGAGAGTGCATACCCTTTCTATCTCTCATTAGAATAAACAACAAGCATCTAAGAAAAAGCAATAAAACAAAACAAAACAAACATGTCAGAATAGGACAAAAATCAACAAATAGTATTAAAAGATCTAAAGAAAAAATACATGGGAAACACATATAGATGCACAGACATACAGGTTTAAAAAACAGGAATCCCATAACAGTAGTATGCCATAATATATACATATGCAAGGGACCAGTAAGGTGTGTGTGTGTATGTGTGTGTGTGTGTGTGTGTGTGTGTGTGTGTGTCTGTGTTTGAGTGTATTATAGATTTTATTGGACCAGTAAGGTTAAAGTTCTCTTGGAGAAACTTTGCAAGATGTTATCAGTTACAGATAGCTTCTGGGATAGGAATGAAGGCATATTTCCAGTTCTCATCTTAGTTCTAGAGTACCACCTTATACATAGCTACGCAGACCCTGTGCATTTTACCATAGCCTCAATGAGTTCTTATATACACCAGTCATGCACATATACTGTTTTTTTTTTTTTTTTTTGATGCTCCCTATTCTCTCTGGTACTTACAATCTCCTACCTGCTCTTCTACCATGTTTCTTAAGCACAAAGTAGAGGGATTATATGAAGACATCACTCTTAAGGATGAGTAATGAAAGCCCATTCTTTTCTGCATTGTCTGGCTCTAGGCTTTTCTATTTGTTCTTATATGCTATAGGAGGAAGCTTCTGTGATGATGGCTGAGCAATACAGTGACCTATCAGTATAACAGAATGCCTTCAGGAGACATTGCTATGCTTCTTTAGCAAACTAAAAGCATTTGATTTTCCCTCAGGTCCCTGGCCCATCTGGTCTCTGATTTTTGCTTACTGATTCTACTTGGGTTTGGATTCCACCTCATGGAATAGGTCTTAAATAAAATCAGATATTGGTTGATTATTCCCCACAGCTTTGTGCCATTATTGAACTAGTAAATCCAGTAGGCAAGTCAGAATTATAAAGAATTTGTAGCTCTATCGGTATTTATCATTTTCCTTTGGTAGCATGCAGAGTACCTTCCAGTACCACAAGCATTAGTCCTTCAGGTTCTCCCCATGCTTGCCACCCCACCCTTTCCCACTTATTGGCCATAGCATTCCCCTACACTGGGGCACAAAACCTTCACAGGTTCTATGTAGGCACTGGCTCTATTTTCCATATTCCATGAATTGTGTAGTTGTTGTCTTCACCAATAGGGTATTACCACCAATTTGTGGAGAGCCATCAATTTTCTTGTAAATAGCCTGAATTGTTTAGGAATTCCCACTGGCAGCTTCATCCAAATCTCCATTAGATATAACTCATTCCAGGTACTAAACAGTTCATTTGGTGTCCAGAGATATTCAGTTGGGGTGCTGTCTCTTCTATCATTTGACAATTTCTTTTAGAATAACATCATATACATATATATTTCAGAAAATTCCTGCTACATTAGGTTTCCATAAAGCTCGTCAAATGTTCCTTAGTTTTATCTGCCCCCATCCATTTTCCCTCTCTTCCTCTCCTCTTTTTTCCTCTCCTTATTTCATCTACCCCTTCCAGTTCTTCCCCTTATCCACCATAACTACCTATTCTATTTCTTCTATTGTCCCCTTCCTAGGGGGCATAGATATCAATACTTCCCCTAATTCCTTAATTTGTACCCTACTTCTATGGTTATATGTGTTATAGCTTCCTTATCAAAAACTTAACAGCCAACATTTAGAAATAAGTGAATATATACCCTAAAGTATCCATCACCAGAATCGTGGCTATGTCTAACCTCACTCTCAAAAAAGCGATTTTCCAAAAACCAAAAATATTCTTATTCAATGTCATGAAATCAAGAAAGGAATAGAAAAACACTCTTATTTATTATATATGTACATATATTAAAAGAACAGAATAGGAAGTATGAAAATTGAGATACTGACAGCTAAATCTGAATATTGTCATGGTCTAATCTAAATTAAGTTCACCGCTAAGTATTATGCCACAAGTCTATAATTCCCGGGTTTGAGGGACTGATACAGAAGGAGTGCCATGACTTTGTATCTACCCTGAGTTACCTATATTTCGAGACCCTCCTGGGATACAAAGTGAGATATTGTCCTTAAATATGAAAAGGATGGGAGAGGGAGCTTAGTGTTTAATAGTACTTGGTACTCTAGCAGAAGACCTAAGGTGAGTTACCAGTGGCTATACAGTAGCTCACAACTACCCATTATATCTAGTTCCAAGGAATATAATGGTCTTTTTTTGGATTTATATAGGCTCTAAGCATGTACCTTGTTCATATAGATGCATGCATGTAAAACACTCATACATAGAAAACAAATCATATATATATATGCATATGTGTGTATGTATTTATGTATATGAGTGTGTGTGAAAGAGAAAGAGAGAGGGAGAGAGAGAGAGAAAGGGAGGGAGAGAGAGAGGGGGAGAGAGAAGAAATATATTATATATGGTCAATAAGGACTACATGTCTTCAATTTATTGTCCATGTAAGTGTGATTTAGTGGCATTGGAGTTCAAAAATTTGAGTAACATTAGTTAACATTGGAATCCAGGTTCAGAAAACAGCTACCATTTTTATCAAAAACAAATACCTCTGGTGAATTTCACAAGAGCAATTAAATTTGCCAAAACAGATATCAGTCAAATGGAAGAGTAGAACAAAACATCATTCTCTGGATTTTTGTTAATTTGTAATTGAAAAAGTTCAAAAAACATTTTCTGGCTGGGCAGTGGTGGTACATGCCTTAATCCCAGCACTTGGGAGGCAGGGGCAGGCAGATTTCTGAGACCGAGGCCAGCCTGGTCTACAGAGTGAGTTCCAGGATGGCCAGGGCTATACAGAGAAACTCTGTCTCGAAAGAAAAAAAGAAAAAAACAAAAACATTTTCTTAACAAGGTGGGTGATGGAAGGACTTCATTTAAGTTAAAATTTAAAAAATCTGAATCATAGAAATTGAGCATAAAAGACAATGGAAGCTCATGTTTATGACACAAGAGACTAACAAGAACATAAACAGAGAGGCATAGTGGGATATGCATAGCACAGAAACAGGTTCAGAGCAAAAAGGCTGGTTGAACTTACCTGGTCAATACTCTGTATAGTGTGCAGAGCCTTCTCTTGAAGGGTCCTATAAATGTGGTGTAGAAAAATGTGTACCCAACCTTGCTTTTCAGGGATGTACAAGTCCATTCCTCTTCTTTCCTCTGTGGCTCTCTTGCCTCACTGTTTTAGTCAGTATCCAACTTGTGTTCCAGTGTGGCCACAGAAGAATATCACTGAAGAAAACTCAATGAGTGCAATTCCATTTGGAAACTGGTAAATAGAGCTCATTCATCCTGCCAAAGAGGGCATGGAGAGCACCCAGAAGTGGCTTGTTGCAAGCAGGGGGGCCAGGCATTAAAAAGTGATTGTGATTGATAGAATACCAGGATCTATGGAGCTTCTTAAATTCAATAGTTTTATTGTTGTTGTTTGTTTGATTTTTTTTTTCAGTTCCCATGTGCTTTTTACTTACTGGTGTTCCTGATGGCCATATATGCAGCAGAAATCCTTGTCTAGATGACATTGGAAGTCTAGCTCACTAATAATTTTAAATAGGAGAACCTTAGTTCTGCACTACTATGTCCAGAGAAAGAAAAGATTATTCCAGTTGTTAACATAAAACAATTTCAATTCCACTGCCTGAATATCAAAGAATGCAAAACATCAATTGAGTATTCCTTTTGTGTTTCTCTCTCCAATGATTACATATGCCCAGAAAATTCACAAAATACAGGCTGACAGTAAAGACCACCCTAACAAAACCAAAATATTTGCGCTCTCTCTCTCTCTCTCTCTCTCTCTCTATCTATCTCTCTCTCTCTCTCCAAATAATGTATTATTCTACAATTGCACATATATATACATATATATATACATACACATATATATGTATATATATATATGATGCTGTTAACACAGAAGAATCCCTTTTCCTGCCTTCCTTCAACCAAGTTTGATATCTCGTTTCTTCTTTTGTTTGTGATGCACTAGGTTTAACCAGAGCTGCTAATGTAGGTATGGAAGAACGATTATACACTAGAACATGAGGAGCTCAGTACTGGTAACATCACTGAAGAAGATGGCTTTCTCCCTCCCAGCAGGCTCTAACTACCATTATCTCTCCTAGAAAGTCCAGACAAACCACACACTCCTATGTATGACTAAATATGTCTTAGGAAATTCTTATGAGAGCTCCATAGAAGCTACCGCAACTTTTGTGAGTTCGTGAGTGCCATAGCCGTGTTATGTCCATAAAACAGATAGATTTATCTTTTCTCTAACTTTGGTTCCCTTTTCCACAGTGTTTTCTCATCCTTGAAAATCTTCTTTAAAAACTTATGGAAACAAACAAAAAAACAAAAAGAAAACATAAAACCCTGTATTTGGATTTGTTAACTGTTTTAATTATAATTTGGTATGATTTACAGACATGGTTTTTTTTTCATATTTGTCCCTCTCCCTTCATATTTCTTATTCATTTCTCTGGTTCTATTCTAATACTAATTTTTGTCTGTTGTTTCCTCCTCATGTATGTGTCCCTTTATATTTTTCTCCTGCTTTCTTTATTTCTTCTGTATTTTATATTATAAGATTGCTATTTTTACATTGCTGTCCATTTGCTGTTTTTGTCTTTTTCTTTTTTAACATCATTCAAACTGTTTGTTTATACTATTTATTCTTTCCATTCTTATTATTGTAATTGTGGATCTTGTAGTTGGCAGTTATATTTTACTTCATTTGTGTTTCTATTTTACCATAGTTCTTTACTGTTATTATTTTAATCATTTTTGAGAAGTGCTAAGGATGCCTAGACAATAAGAGCCTAGCTAGATCTCAGCACATATTATGCTATGGAATTTGCCCTCATTCAAATTTCAGTGAATATTTTAATTCAAAGAATATGAGAAATTACAAACCCCAATGTAAATCAACATGGTCCAAGAAAGTATATTTTGATGCCGATTTATGAGAATCAGTAAAAGCTAGCTACTTGTGTTCATACAGAGCATTCTTCCAATAGATAGTATTTACCACTAAAGAAGAAAGAAACTATACTATAAAAAATGGTAAATATGTTCAACACTTCATGATAATCTAGTAATTAATGCCACCAGCATGTGAGTTGGTGAAGAAGGTTATATTTCACAAACTTCTCACAAAAAAGTTGAACAGACTCATCCAAAATATGCATAAATTTTAACATAAAAACACATGAGTAGCAAAACTACAGTCAAGGCAAAACAATCCTCCCAAAGATTATAATTTCCTAAATACTGACCTAAAAGGTGTAAGTAGATGAAGTATTGGAAAAGAAATCAGAAAAAAATGTTTTTCCTAAGATTAATGACCACCAAAAAATATACAAAAATGAATGAATTAAGTAAGATAATAAAAAGTTTTAGTTGAGGAATGAAATCTTGAAAAATTGTTAACCAGAAATCTTTGAAATGTAAATTTAAATAAGTCAAATAAAGAAAACAGTGCAAACTTCATCAACCAAGTAGAAAAGAATTGTGGTGCTTGAAAAAGGAAAACTGATGAATTAGAACATTCAGATAGTAATGAGGAAAAAAAAGAAATTATAACTAGAACATTTGAAACATTAACTGAAACACCTACTTACTGTAGATGTATAATAAAGACCAAGGTATGGGCTAAATATAGAGAAACCTATTTAGTAAAATTATTGCAGAAAAAAATCTCCAAATTTTGGGAAAATGTGAATGTATATCCAAAAGAAAATGGGTTAGAACCATAAACAAATGTGACTAGAAAAGAATATCACCCGCTGTCTTAGTTAGGGTTTCCACTGCTGTGAAGAGACATGATCAATGCAACTTTTACAAAGAGCAACATTTAATTGGAGCTGGCTTTCAGATTCAGAGGTTCAGTCCATTATTATCAAGAGCAGGAAACATTTCAGGCATGGTGCTGGAGGAGCTATGAGTTTCACATATTGTTCTGAATGTAACCAGGAAAAACTGACTTCCAGGCAGCTAGGAGGAGACACTCAAAGTCTATGCCCACAGTGACACACTTCCTCCAACAAGACTACACACCTCCAACAAAGCCACACCTTGTAATATTGCCACTTGCTATGCCAAACATATTTAAACATCACATCTGTTAAATTATAATTATAATAATAGTCCTCTAGAAGAAAATAATAAACATTGATAGCTTCAAGAAAAAAAATGCAGATCACTTTAAAGGACAATAACAATGGAAGCTGTAGTGGAAAAGGGTTGTAGAGGATTGCAAGCTCTGAATGAAAATAGCTACTAATGGGAAATATTATATACAGCAACATTGTCCTCAAGTATTCAATGAAAAAAAAGAATTTCTAAAAGCATCATAAATTATAATTCTTAGCTACAAATCCAACATTTCAGGAAGTATTTTAAATTAATCATGCATACAGAAGAGAAAATAAAAATCTGTTGACTTTTGTTTTCTTATATACCAGCAAATACTTACCTTTTATTTTCTGAATCCCATTAGAAGAGTAGATGCACAAAAGAGTATTGGAAAAGAACAGTACAAAAAACATCAAAGCGAACAGAATTAGTGCATAGTTTATCATTACACAGATTAACAAACATCTTCCTAATTCTCCAAATAACTAATTCTCATTAGATTAATAGAACATATTACAACTTTTGCTATGTGGGGAAACATAATTCCCTGGCAAAGACATGCAAAACCAAAAAGTAAGAAGACATAAAATGGCATCCTAAGCAAACAGAATTTAGAACAGTAGTTCTTAGTCTTCCTGAATGTCTTGACATTTTAATACAATGACCCCAACTCCTGTAAAATTATGTTGCTGCTACTGTCTAACTTTAATTTCTCAGAGGTAATGAATCATAATGTACATATCTGATATGCAGAGTATCTGATATGAGAGCCCGGCAGGGGCCACTATCCATGGGTTGAGAACTGCTGATGGAAGAAGGATTAGTTATACACACTTATGACAAAGAAGACTTCAAGACAAAATTAAAACAAACAAATCCTCTACTTATTAGTATAGAGGTCAGTACAACAATCATTTGAAAAAAAATTAAAATATATTCCTGAACATAGTACATTAAATTTCACCAAAAATTTCTGAAAATAATGAGTTTAATACACATCCAATCCATAAGAGAAAGAGATTTTAATACTCAATATCCACTAAAAGGCAAAAGGTTCATTTAGAAAAATAAGCAGTCTATCAAAGATACTTAAGAGTTTTACTGCCAGACAGTGGTGGCTCACACATTTAATCCTAGTACTTGGGAGGCAGAGGCAGGTGGATTTCTGAGTTCGAGGCCAGCCTGGTCTACAGAGTGAGTTCCAGGACAGCCAGGGCTACACAGAGAAATCATGTCTCAAAAACAAACAAACAAACAAACAAAACAAAACAAAAAAAACAAAACAAAAAAAAAGAATTTTACTACCCTGTGGAGAAATTAAATGTAATAGACAACTATGAAACATTCAACCTAACAATTACTGATTCTTTTATACAACATATTGAATATTTTACAAAATGGCTCACACATTAGTATATAAAACAAGATTTTAAAAATATAGAGAAATAACCCTGAAATAATTTCTTACGTAACCAGATAATAGTAGAATGAAAGTAGATATTAATATCAGTAGAAACTTTGATATCCACACAAATACACAGAAATTTGTTTAGTATAGTAGCTAGAATGAAAAGAGCCCCCATAGTCCCATAGGGAGAGGTACTATCAGAAGGTGTGGCCTTGTTAGAATAGGTGGGGTGTTTTGGATTATGCCACTGGGAGAGTGCTTTGAGATCTCAGGTGCTGAAGCCAGGTACAGTGCCTCAATTTCTTCCTGCTGCCTGCAGATTCAGATTTAGGACTTCAAGCTACTTCTCTAGCACCATGTCGGACTGCATGCCACCATGCTTCCTGCCATGACAATAATAGACTATGCATATGAATTGTAAGTCAGTCTGAATACAATGTTTTCTTTCATAAGAATTGGAATAGTTATGTTGTCAATTCACAGCACTGAAACTCTAAGTAATACAATCAAGGAATCATAGGATCTTTAAAAAGACTAGAGAGTAACTTAATATGTCTTAAAAATCAAATAAAATTAGAAGCACAACAAATTAGAATCTTTGAGATACAACAAATGTGATTATAAGAGGAATATTTATAGCTATGAGCAGCTACATTAAGAAGTGAGAGTTCTTTTAAATAAATCTCACTGTATTATGAAACCTATAAAAAGTCTGCACCTAAAACAGAAGAAAGTAGATGGCAACAATAAATTGTATCATTAATAAAAGAGTCTAAAATAACACAAAGTTTAATATAAGAATGAGTTGGTTCTTTGGAAATACTAACAAACTAACCTAAAAGAAAATAGCCTAGATATGAATAGAAGTGATAGATTGTGAGCCAGAAAGTAGATGATTACTGGAGAGTGCTCTGAGTTCAGAGGATAACTGGAAATTGTGTATAAAATCTGTTTCCCAGGAATGGCAAGATGATTTGGGTATGAAAGCTCTTACCATAACCTTGCAACCTGGAGTGCTTTCCTCAGATTCACCTGGTAGAAGGAAGGCAGAGCCTGAATGTTGTCCTCTGACATGCACATGCACATTGTAACAAGTGCATGTACACACACACATTTAACAAGTGCATGTACACACACACACACGCACACACACACAAATAAATGTAAAATTATATTGTATTTCAAATAATTGGAAATGCTAAAATAAATTGGAAAATTATACATACTCATGACCCACAAAGAATTGAACGAATATGCCACAAGGCCTAAATATATCAATTATAATTAGTGAAAATAATGTACTAAGTAAAAGTCTCCAACAAAGTAAGTCACAGAAATGAATTTTTAGCTAGAGAAAACAACAGTAAAAATAAATAAAAGATACACAAATATGGGAAAATTTCAATTTATCCTCTTATATATTCTAGGATATTGTACTTAGGAGACTCTAAAATATCCCATCAAAAGACTTTTAGAACTAACAAATTCATCAATATTACAGAATACACTGTCAATATATGAATATCAGCATCCTTTTTAATGCATTAGTAGTGTATCAACTAAGGATGATATTGGTAAAATAGTACCATTCACAATAGCATTAAAAGTATAAAATACTGAAAAATAAATGTAATAGAGAACGTGAATGATTAAGA
Organism: Mastomys coucha; assembly: GCF_008632895.1. Lineage (NCBI taxonomy): Eukaryota > Metazoa > Chordata > Mammalia > Rodentia > Muridae > Mastomys > Mastomys coucha. The sequence continues at coordinate 715,115 of NW_022196891.1, forward strand.
TAACTTGATGTCATCATTATTTCTCTGAAATATAGTTTGAAATCACATGCTTATACCACTTTTCTTCAGGATTGATTTGGCTATTTGGAACCCTATTTGCATTCTTAGAAATTTTAGGTCTTTGTATTTATATGAATAATAACATAGGAATGATAATAAACATTGCATCAAACATATAATTTCATTTAGTCAAAAATGGTTATTTTTCAAAATATTAATTCTGCTAGCCAGTGATCATAAAAGGACATTTCTATTTTGCACTGTTTTTAGTTAGTTTCTTCAGTGTTTCATTGAAAAGATCATTCACTAAGTTGCTGAAGTTGTTTATCAGGTTTAGAATTCTCTGGTGGAATATTTGGTGTCAGTTAATTATACTATCACATCATCTGCAAATAGTGATATTTTGACTTCTTTTCCAATTTGTATTGCTTTGACCTCCTTTTGTTGTCTAATTGCTCTAGCTGGAACTTCAAGTACTATATTGAATAGATAGAGAATGGGCAGCCTTGTGTAGTCCCTGATTTTAGTGGGATTACTTCAAGTTTTTCTCCATTTTGTATGATGTTGGCTATTGGTTTGCTGTATATTGCATTTACTATATTTAGGCATGGGTCTTGTATTCCTGATCTTACCAAGACTTTTAACATGAAGTTGTATTGAATTTTTTCAAATGCTTTCTCAGCATTTAATGAGATGGTCATGTGTTTTTTTCTTTGAGTTTGTTTACATACTGGTTTACATTAATGGATTTCCTTATATTGGACTATTCCTGCATCCTTTGGATAAAGCCTACTTGATCATGTTGGATGATTGTTTTGATGTGTTCTTGGATTTGGGTTGAGAGAATTTTATTGAGCATTTTTGCAATGATATCTATAAGGGAAATTGGTCTGAAGTGTTCTTTCTTTTTTGGGTCTTTATGTGATTTAGGTATAAGTTTAATTGTGGCTTCAGAGAATGAATTGGTTAGTGTTCCTTCTGTTTCAATTTTGTGGAATATTTTAAAGAATATTGTTATTAGATGGGGGGGACCTTTGAAGGTCCCCTAGAATTCTACACTAAAATCATCTGGTCCTGGACTTTTTTGTTTGTTTGTTTGTTTGGAAGGCTCTAAATGACTGTTTCTGTTCCTTTAGGGTTTATAAGACTGTTTAGATGGTTTATCTGATATTTATTTAACTTTGGTACATGGTATCTTTCAGGAAAATTGTCCATTACATTCAAATTTACCAGTTCTTTTTGAGTATAGGCTTTCATAGTAGGAGCTGATGACTATTTGAATTTCCTTGGTTTCTGTTGTTATATCTCCCTTTTCGTTTCTGATTTTATTAATTAGGGTACTGTCTGTGCCCTCTGATTAGTCTGACCAATGGTTTATCCATCTTGTTGATTTTCTCGAAGAAGCAGCTCCTGATTTTGCTGATTATTTGTATACTTTGCTTTGTTTCTTCTTGCTTGATTATTTCCTGCTGTCTACTCTTCTTATATGTATTTGCTTCTTTCTGTTCTAGAACTTCAAGGTTTACTGTCAAGCTGCTAGAAAATGTTCTTTCCAGTTTCTTTTTGGAGAAACTCAACAATATGATTTTTCCTTTCAGCACTACTTTCACTGTGTCTTTTTGTTATATATTGCCTTCATTTTCATTAAATTTTGTTATGTATTGTCTTCATTTTCATTAAATTCTAAAAAAATTTTTTCCTTGACAATGATATCATTGAGTTGAGCATTGTTCAGTTCCATGTGTATGTGGGCTTTCTGTTGTTTTGTTATTGAAAACTAGCCTTATTCCTTGGTGGTCTAATAACATGCATGTGATTATTTCAATCTTCTTGTATGTCTTAAGGACTGTTTTGTGACCAATTATATGGTCAATTTTGGAGATGGTACCATGCGAAGAAGGTATATTCTTTCCTTTTAGGATGGAATGTTGTATAGATATCTGTTAAATCCTTTTGATTCATAATTTCTGTTAATTCCACTGTGTCTCTGTTTAGTTTCTGTTCCCATGATCTTTCCAGTCATGAGAGTGGGGTGTTGAAGTCTCCCACTTCTATTGTGTGATGTGTAATGTGTGCTTTGAGCTTTAGTAAAGTGTTACCTCCCCCTTCCCCTCAGCCATGGGACTTCTGGCAGTCTCTGCTTGGAGGCTAACACCTGGGGAGCTAAGACAGATGCTCTCTGTTGACTGTTGGTTGTCTTTGAAGAAGCTGCCTGAGCATGCCCACCACCTGAAGATCTTCAGAACCTGGGGACTTTGGCACCTGAACCTTTTTTGCAGTATGCAAATATCATGTACTCTAGAGATTTGGTTTTGATTTCTCCTGTGACTATAAAAACCCTGGCTTATTCTAAGTAAAGTGAAGCCTTGATTGGGACACAACTTGGCTTTGTGATTTCTCTTTGCATTTCAAACCCTCTATTTCAGGTCTTTTGTTCCCTTCTCTGAGAGAACCCCAGTTCCTGAAACTGCGGGCAGTTTCAGATGGTGCCTGAACTCATGGACTCTCAGACCCGGAGGATTTATAAAGGACACACTGGCAAAAGCAGAGCTCTGCCTAAAGATTCAGAAGGTCAGGATAAAAGGTTATATACCACTCTGCACAGTAGGCAATTTTGATGCAAGCACTAGCCTTATTTTCATATTGTAGAAGTATTGCTGTGTAAGAAGGGTACGGGGCTAGGTTGGGTTGGCGCTGACCCACCTTTAAATTCACCTACGGGGTGTAACAGTGATAATGGGTTCGAATAAGTCAAAAGCAGCAATACAGAATGCAGATAAGTTGCTTCAGGCAAGAGGAATCAGGGTGTTAAGAAAAATGCATTGAAAGATCTCTCAGATGAGATAGAATCTTGTTGCCCATGGATTCAAGAAGTAAGTAATTTAAATAAAAGAACATGGGAAAAAAATGGAAGAGCTCTGAGGAATAATCAGGCAGAGAGATTCACTCTCCGCCTTTGGGCCCAGAGGAGATTTTTCAAAATTTCATACCCAGGTTACAGCAAGCTGCAAGCGGAATTCTTGGGGAATCTCATACAGATAGTCGGATAGTCTGTTTATTACAGAGTTAGCTTATGAGAACACTAATGCAGCCTGTAAAGCTGCTATTCAGCCATGCAAGGGTAGGATGGATTTATCCGAATATATTCACCTTTGTGCAGATACTGGACCTTCTTATAACCAAGGACTGGCAATGGCAGCTGCATTGCAGAGAACTATGGTTCAAGACATCCAAGCGCAAAAACAGGAGAATAAAGGATGTCTTAAATGTGGAAGTATGAATCATTTTAAATATGATTGCGCTAAGAAATCAGGGGCCACAGACAGGCAGCAGTCAGACGCTGTCCGGAGAATCTGTCCTCATTGAAGGAGAGGGAAGCATTGGACCTGAGACTGTAGATTTAAGAAAAGCTTTCAAGACTATACCTTGTTGGGAAACAAGTGGAGGGGGCAGCCCCAGGCCCCCTTTCTAAAACAACAGGCAGTGTATGGAGCCAGGAGGCTGCCATCCAGCCAGGGAAAAAATTCTGTCTTTGAACTTTTCAAGGCAACCCCAGAAGTTGCAGGATTGGACCTCTGTTGCACCTGCCACACAGTATTAATGCCAGAAATAGAAGTTCAGATTCTGCCTACTGGAGTCTTTGAGCCTGTGCACACAGAGACTTTGGGATTGCTTATAGGGAGAAGTCGCTCAATTGTGAAAGGATTGCAGATTTATCCAGGTGCTAGTGATGGTGATTATCAGAGAGAGATTAAGATTACGGCTGCTTCACCTTGTGGTGTTATTACAGTACCTGCTAATCAGAGAATTGCTCAGCTTATTTTAAACCTGCTGTATCCAATGCCTTCTAATTTTGTTAAAAAGGAGAAAGAACAGAGTTGTTTTGGTTCTTCTGATGTATACTGGGTACAATCTATCATTAGCAAAAGATCTAATCTTAAATTAATTATTGAAGGAAAATATTTTGAAGGTTTAATAGATACTGGAGCTGATGAGCCTATCATCAGAGGACAGGGCTGGCCCTCAACTTGGGCTTTGTCTGAGACAATAATTCATCTCCAAGGAATTGTTTATGCCAATAACCCAAAACGAAGCTCTAAGCATCTAACCTGGAGAAATGAGGAAGGTAATTCAGGACAAATTCAACCTTATGTTATGTCAAATCTGCCTGTTACTCTATGGGGGAGAGATCTGTTGTCACAAATGGGTCTTGCCTTGTGAAACCCTAGTGAAATAACTAATAAGCACAGGCCAGAACAGGACATTAGAACATCTGGAGGCCCTAAGCCTCATCCTAATAATAAAAGTTCAAAGCATTTTCCATGATGGCCACTATCTTGCCTGCACCCCATGCAGATAAAATTCAATGGATAATAATATTCCAGTTTGGGTTGATCAGTGGTCTTTGTCTCAAGAAAAGATAGAAGCTGCTTCTTTGCTAGTGCAGGAGCAATTGGAAGCAGGACATCTGAGGGAATCCAGTTCCCCATGGAATACGCCAATATTTGTCATCAAGAAAAAATCAGGTAAATGGAGACTGTTACAAAATCTAAGAAAGGTAAATGAAACAATGGTAGTTATGGGAGCATTGCAAACTGGAATTCCATCTCCAGTGAGAATTCCAAAAGGTTATTATAAAATTTTTTTTGATTTAAAAATCTGTTTCTTTATAATTCCTTTGCACCCTGAGGATTGTGATAGATTTGCTTTTAGTGTTCCATCTGTTAATTTTAAAGAACCTATGAAAAGATATCAATGGACAGTTCTTCCTCAGGGCATGGCTAATAGTCCTACATTATATCAAAAATTTGTGGCACAAGTCATTGATCCTGTAAGGAAAAAATTGCCAATGATATATATTGCCTGTTACACAGATGATGTCCTATTAGCAGGAAAAAATCCTCAGGATGTACTTTTACGTTATAGAGACTTACAATTTACCTTAGCTAAAAAGGGACTGCAGATAGCTCCAGAAAAGGTGCAAACTCAGGATTCGTATAATTATTTAGGATTTGCACTCATGGATCAATCTATTATTCTCCAAAAGATAGTTATTCGTAGAGACAGATTAAAAATCTTAAATGATTTTTAAAAATTATTAGGTGATATCAATTGGCTTCGTCCCTATCTAAAGCTTACTACTGGAGAATTGAAACCTTTATTTGATATTCTCAGAGGTAATTCTGATCCAAATTCTCCTAGATTTTTAACTAGAGAAAGAATGTCAGCTTTACAGCAGGTAGAAAGAGCTACTGAAAATCAATTTGTTACTTATATAGATTGTTCTTTACATCTATACATGCATTTGTTAATTTTCAACACAATTCATGTTCCTACAGTGTTGTTATGGCAAAAAGCACCTCTCATGTAGATACATTTAAGGGTATCTCCTAAACATAATATCATGCCATATTATGAGGCAGTAGCTCATATGATCATGCTTGGTAGAAAGCAAACACTGACTTATTTTGGCAAAGAGCCAGATGTTATCATTCAGCCTTTTACTTTAGATAAAGATTCCTGGTTAAAACAGCATAGCACAGATTGATTGCTTGCTCAGATAGGATTTCAGGGAATTATAGATAATCATTATCCTCAGGATAAACTGAAAAAAATTTAAATGTGCATGAAATGATATTTCCTAGCATGACTTCTTCACAGATTTTGAGTAATGCCCTTGTGATATTTACTGGCGGCTCCTCTAAAGGACTAGCTGGATATCTTATGAATAATCAACAAGTAGTCATAGAAACTCCTGGTCTCTCAGCTCAGTTAGCTAAATTAACAGCAGTATTAAATGTGTTCAGGCTGTGACTGATGCTTTCAATCTTTTCACTGATGGCCTATATGTGGCACAATCAGTTCCTTTATTAGAAACTTGTGGTACATTTAATTTTAATACCACAGCAGGATCCTTATTTTCACAATTGCAAAATGACATTCTTGCATGAAAAAAATCAGTTTTATATTGGTCATACACAAGCTCATTCTGGTCTTCCTCGACCATTGGCTGCAGGTAATAATTGTATTGACAGAGCTCTTGTAGGAGAAGTCTTAGTTTCAAATCCTGTTGCACTAGCTAAAGGAGAGCATAATAAATTCCATCTCTCTAGCCATACTTTAAGACTCAAACATAAAATTTCCAAAGAGCAAACAAAAATGATTGTAAAACAATGCCCTAATTGCGTTTATTTTATCTCCAGTTACACATTTAGGGGTAAATCCAAGAGGCCTTATGCCCAATCATATTTGGCAGATGGATATAACTCATTATGTAGAATTTGGAAAGCTTAAATATATACATGTCTGTGTTGATACTTGTTCCGGATTTATATTTGCTTCCCTGCATACAGGAGAAGCCTCTAGAAATGTAATTGATCATTGTTTACAAGCCTTTAATATTATGGGCTTACCTAAAGTTAGACAATGGGGCAGCTTATTCTGGCAAAAATTTTATGTAATTTTGTAAAGATTTTGGCATCAAACATAAAACTGAAATTCCCTATAACCCCATAGGACAAGGGACTGTTGAACATGCACACCGCAATCTTAAAAATTGGCTTTTGAAAACTAAAGGAAGGAATTTGTATCCTCCTAGATCTTCAAAAGCACACTTGCCTTTGTGATATTTCTTTTGAACTTCTTGCAGACTGACATCAAAGGTCAGTCCGCTGCAGACCAACACTGGCATCCTAATACTTCAAGTTTGTATGCCATGGTGAGATGGAGATATCCACTCACTAATACCTGGAATGGCCCAGATCCTGTTTTGGTTTGTGGCAGAGGATTTATGTGTATTTTTCTCAGAAGGAAGATGGGGCACGGTGATTGCCTGAAAGATTAGTTCGTTAGGTGGATGCAGGTCCACAGCCTTCTTAGTAAGTGTGCTTAAACGCGCTGCTGAGAAAATCTTTTTCTTTGTTCTTTTGTTTTTGAGCTGACAGCTTTTTCTGTTACTCTGGAAATGCCCTCTTAAGTCAAATTCACTTGTTCACGCCTGGAGCTAAGTTTTGTTTATACCTGCAGTTTTCAGCCCTTTTATTGTAAAGGCTAGTACAATCCTGGAGTTGCTAGCCTGAAGTTCCTAATCTGCAATGAAATTGAGACTTGTTCTCAACAAAGGTTCCCAGAGTCAGAGCTGGTATTTGGCAGCTCAATCAGGTGCCTACACTCATCTCCAGCACACTGGCATGCAGCTTTATGAGGACTTCAGATAAGATGGCTTCCAGAGAGACTGTGACAGCTTGTGGACATTGCAGGCATTAAAGGCATGTCTTGACATTAAATGCATGGGAATGAAGTGCATTTTGAGAACCCGTGTTCAGCGAGTTGGGTCTCTAGCAAAGAAATCAACCTAAGACAGAGGCACGTGCTGAGTGGCGGTGTTTTTAAAAAATCACGAAATGAGCTTGGTTTGTAGAATTCAAACTAGATGCACTTCATGTGATCTCAAAGACTGGTAAGATATTTTTCCAATAGATATTATGTTGCAGGTGAGATTCACCAAGGCACTGTGAAAATTCCCGTACAGGATAATGCCTTAGTCCTGCTATTTTCTAAATAAAAAGGGAGGAACTGTTACCTCCCACTTCCCCTCAGCCATCGGATTTCTGGCAGTCTCTGCTTGGAGGCTACCACCTGGGGAGCTAAGACAGATGCTCTGGACTGTTGGTTCTCTTGAGGGTTAGATGCATCATCTCTGAATGAACACTGACCCAGAAATCCACTACTGTACATGTGTTTGGGGCCTCATATCAGCTGGTGTATGCTCTCTGTTTGGTTGTCCGTTGTTTGAGATTTCTCAGGGGTCCAGATAAATTGAGGCTGCTGGTCCTCCTATAGGATCGCCTTTCTCCTCTGCTTCTTTCAGTGTTCCCTAAATCAACAACTGAGGTCAGCTGCTTCTGTCCATTGGTTAGGTACATATATCTGCATCTGAGTCTTTCAGCCACTTGTTGGATCTTTTAGAGGGCAGTCATGATAGGTCCCTTTTTATGAGTGCTCCATAGCTTCTGCAAGAGTATTAGGCCTTCGGACCTCCCCTTGAGCTGGATCCCTCTTCAGACCTGTCCCTGGACCTTCTTTTTCTCAGGCCACTCTGCTTTTCGATCCCTGTAATTCTATCAGACAGGAACAACTATGGGTCAGAGATGTGACTGTGTGATGGCAACCCTATCCCTTACTTGATGCCCTGTCTTCCTGCTTGAGGTAGGCTGTATAAGTTCCCTCCCTACTGTCAGGCATTTCATCTAAGGTCCTTCCCTTTGATTCCTGAAAGTCTCTTATCTCCCAGATCTCTGGTGCATTCTGGAGGGTCCCCTCAACTTCCTATTTCCTGAGGTTGCCTGTTTCCATTCTTTCTACTGGCCCTCAGAGTTTCAATCCTATTCTGTCACCCAATACCAGATCAGTTCCCCTCTCTCCCAACTCCCACACCCTATCCACTTTCCCCTCCCATGTCTCTCCTTCCCTCCCCACTTTTTTTTTCCCCTCCCCACTTTTGATTGCTTTTCTTCACTTGAGCACTTCAGCTTGTTGACCATTTTGAGTTCTCTGAACTGTATGTTAGGTATTCTGTACTTCTTTTTTCTTGGCTAATATACACTTACTATTGAGTACATACCATGCACATTCTTTTGTGTCTGAGTTACCTCACTCAGGATGATATTTTCTAGTTCCATCCATTTGCCTGAAAATGTCAGGTTGTCCTCAATCTTAATAGCTGAGTAGTATTCCATTGTGTAAATGAACCACATTTTCTTTATCCATTCTTCTGCTTTGGAACATCTAAGTTGTTTCCAGCTTCTGGCTATCACAAATAAGGCCGCTATGAACATAGTGGAACACAGGGGCCTATGGTATGGTGGGATTTGTTTTGGGTATATTCCAAAGAGTGATATAGCTGGGTCTTCAGGTATATCTCCAATTTTCTGAGGAACCTCCAGATTGGTTTCCAGAGTGGTTGTACCCCTTTGAAATCCCACCAGCAATGGAGAAATCTCAGAGTCATTTTGATTTGCATTTCTCTGACCACTAAGGACTTTGAACATTTCTTGAGGTATTTCTAAGCCATTTGGGTTTCCTCTGTTGTACATTGTTGGTTTAGTTCTATACCCCATTTTTTAATTGTGTTATTTTTCTTTTTTTTTCTTTTTTCTTTTTTTTTTTTTT
>NW_022196891.1:724299-728947 GCF_008632895.1 Mastomys coucha
TTTTGGTGGTTAGCTTCTTGAGTTCTTTATATATTTTGGATATTAGTCCTCTATCAAAAGTGGAGTTAGTGAAGATTTTTTTTTTCCAATCTGTAGGTTGCCAATTTGTCTTATTGACTATGTCCTTTGCCTTACAGAAGGTTCCAGTTTTATGAGGTCCCACTTATCAATTCTTAATCTTAGAGCATGAGCCATTGGAGTTCTGTTTAGGAAGGTTCTCCTTGGGCCAATGAGTTTAAGACTCTTTCCCATTTTCCCTTCTATCAGATTTAGTGTATCTGGATTTATGTTGAGGTCTTTGATCCTTTTGGACTTGAGCTTTGTACAAGGTGACAGATACGGGTCTATTTTCATTCTTCCTCATACAGCCAGCCAGCTAGACCAGTGCCATTTATTGAAGATGCTTTCTATTTTCCATTGTATATTTTTGGGATCTTTGTCAAAGATCAAGTGACTGTAAGTGTGTGGTTTTATTTCTGGGTCTTCAATTTTATTCCATTGATCAATGTGTCTGTCTCTACCAATACCATGCAGATTTTATGACTGTTTCTCTGTAGCAAAGTTTGAGGTCAGGGATGGTGATTACCCCAGCAATTCTTTTATTGTTAAGAATTGTTTCCATTATTCTTGGCTTTTTGCCTTTCCAGATGAAAATTTCCAATTTGAGAATTGCTCTTTTAATATCTTTGAAGAACTGTGTTTGGATTTTCACATGGGTTACATTGAATCTGTAGATTGCCTGTAGTAGGATGGCCATTTTTACTATGTTAATTCTGCCAGTCCATGAGCAGGAGAGATCTCTCCATTTTCAGATATCTTCTTCAATTTCTTTCTTGTGAGATACTTGAAGTTACTATAGTACAGATCTTTCACTTGTTTGGTTAGAGTTACCCCAAGATATTTTATGTTACATGTGACTATTGTGAAGAGAGTTGTTTCCCTAATTTCTTTCTCAAACTGTTTATCACCCATATAAAGAAAGGCTACTGATTCTACAGGTTCTCTTTCCACCCTGTGGATCCAATGTATTGAACTCAGGTAATAAGGCTTGGCACGTACCTTCTAAGTCATCTCATTGTTCCCTAACTAATGGTATATATGATCAATGTCAACTATGTTCATGTATAAAAATCCAGTAAAATAGTACACACATAAAAATGTCCAAAGAAATGTTACAGTTTAGGAGTCAGTTTTCTGATTTCTACTCCTTCAAATTCACCATCCTATCTCACTCTACTACAAGAGGCCAGAAAATATGTTTCTGAGTCCTCTTGAAAGAAAGTGGTTGCTTTGGCTACATGTATTGCTATTAAATGATTTCTAAATCACTACTATGATAAACCTACAAATGACAAATTATTATATTATTTAAATTATTTAATATTTAATTATTTTAATAAGCTTCCAAAACCATCACTGGAATCATTTATTGTAAATAAGTCTCTTCTTTCTTCATGCTAATTCATTCTTCCTAATATCTATCCTCTTTTCTCTCAGTTAATACTGGCAAAATGGATCTATGAGGTGTTGTTATAGTCATGTTCTCAAAAGAAGCATTTGCCTTTAATTATCTAATGCTCAATTGGCCTTATTCAATAATTCTTGTCAGAAAGGAGGTCTTCAATCACCTGTAAGTAAAGAAAAGTCGTGAAATGAATATCATTACTAACCTGCAATCATTGCATGTTCAAAATGAAACAGATTTCTTATGCTTCCTGTGAGACATTTAAAACAAGAGGTATTTAAAAGTTTCATTATCAGACCTGACAAAGCATTTCTATCTCATGGTTTTCTTTTTATCATTTAATTGACAATGAGCTATGAAATTAACCTTTTTTAAAGTAACATCACAAAATGTTTCAACCAAAGCATATTTTTTAGAAATAAATGAACAGATAGATAGATAGATAGATAGATAGATAGATAGATAGATAGATAGAAGATGCATGCATACATATATATGTAAACAAATACACAGATGCATAGATAGATACATAGATAGATAAGAGGAAAACTAATTCTAGCCTTAATCTAATCTTAACCTGGCATTTATTGTTTTTTTAATATTTTTATTAGATATTTTCTTTAATTGCATGTTATATGATATCTCCTTTCCCAGTTTCCCTTCCAAAAAAAGAAAAAAAGAATAAGATTAAAAAAAAAATAAAACCAACCCTGTCTCTCCTACTTCCTCCTGCTTACCAACCAACCCTCTCCCACTTCCTGGCCCTGGAATTCCCCTACACTGGGCATAGAACCATCACAGGGCCAAGGGCTTCTCTTGCCCTTGATGAACAACTAGGCCATCCTCTGCTATACATATGCTGCTGGAGTCATTAGTCTTACCATGTGTACTCTTTGGTTTATGACATAGTCCCTGGGAGCTCTAAAGGTACTAGTTAGTTCATATTGTTGTTCGTCCTAAGGGGCTGCAAACCCTTCAGCTTTTTGAGTATTTTCTATAGCTCCTTCATTGGGTACCCTATGCTCAGTCCAATGGATGGCTGTGAGCCTCTACTTTTGTATTAGTCAGGTACTGTCAGAGCCTCTCAGGAGACAAGTATATCAGGCTCCTATCATCTAGCACTTGCTGGCATCCACAATAGTATCTGAATTTGATAATTGAATATGGGAAGGATTCCCAGGTAGAGCAGTCTCTGGATTATATCCTTCCTTCAGTCTCTGCTCCATAGTTTGTCTCTGCAACACCTTCCATAGGTATTTTGTTCTGACTTTTAAGAAGGAATGAAGTATTCATAATTTGGTCTTTGTTCTTCTTGAGTTTATTGTGGTTTGTGGATTGTACTTCATGTATTCCGATCTTCTGGGCTAATATCCACTTATCAGAGAGTACATATCATGTGTGTCCTTTTGTGATTGGGTTACCTCATACAGAATGATATTCTCCAGATCCACCCATTTCACTAAGAATTTCATAAATTCATTGATTTTAAAAGCTGAGTAGTACTGCATTGTGTAGATGTATCACATTTTCTGTATCCATTCCTCTGTTCAGGGACATCTGGGTTGTTTCCAGTTTCGGGCTATTATAAATAAGGATGCTATGAACATAGTGGAGCATGTGTCCTTATTACATGTTGGAGCATTTTCTGGGTATTTGCCCAGGAGTGGTATAGCTGGTCCTCTGGTAGTACTATGTCCAACTTCCAGAGGAACTGCCAAACTGATTTCCAGAGTGGTTATACCAGCTTGCAGTCCCACAAGCAATGAAGGAGTGTTCCTCTTTCGCTACAACCTCTCCAGCATCTGCTGTCACCTGAGTTTTTTTAACTCATTCTGACTGGTATGAGGTGGAATCCCAGGATTGTTTTGATTTGTATTTCCATGATGACTGTATTAGTCAGGGTTCTTTAGAGTCACAGAAGTTATGATAGTCTCTATGTAGTAAAGGAATTTATTGCAGACTTAAAGTCTGTAGTCCAGCTCCCAACAATCCACTCCCAACAATGGTTAGCAGCAGCTGTGAATGGAAGTCCAAGGACCCAGCAGTTGCTCAGTCCCACAGGGCAAGCAATTGAATAAGAGTGAGATTTCCTTCTTCCTTATTTAGGTCTCCAGCAAAAGGTGTGGCCCAGGTTAAAGGTGTGGTAACACACCTTTAATCTCAGGTGGCCCTGTTTGAACTCATAGATCTTCCAGTCTTAATCTTCTAGGATTCATAACCACTATACCTCAAGATCTCCATGCCAAGATTCAGGTCGGAAACTTGTTATCTCTCAGCCTCCAGATTAGGGTCAGGTGAGCCTTCTAATTCTGGATTGTAGTTCATTTCAGATATAGTCAAGTTGACAACCAGGAATAGCCATTACAATCCACCCCTTGTCAACTTGACAAAAATAATATCTCATGTCCACATGAAACAATAACAAACTCATGAATACGCCTAATGTGATATAACTATTAAATTTACAATGGGGCAATGTCCCCTGGGAACATTCTTTTAGTGTCTCAACTTAAATACCAATTGATGTTAAAGAAATTGGAAGAAAAAATGTATTCTTAACAAAATAAGACAGAAGCATTCATATTACTTTATAATCCTCATTTCTGCAACTGATTATGTGGCCTTAGCTAGTATTTATAACTACCTTCCTCTACTACCCATTCTGTATTTCCTTTCCCCTCAGCAAGCACCTCAACAGGTCTTGGCTCTTTTCCTGGAAGATTGACCCATACCTTCATTCCTGATGGGTCTGCATCCTTTGTCATCCTGCTTGGATTAGGTTGTTGTAATTTCCCATTGACTTTAATCACAGGACATGGAAGTACTAAGAGACGCCCTAAGGGATCTCCTGCACTCCAGACATATTCCTGCTTACCTCCATTGTGAAGAGGCAATCCAATTTCTCCTTGATAATCTGGATCTATCACTCCTCCTAGCACTGTTATTGCCTTCTTAGCCTGTTGGCTTCAGGGCATTAGAAGCCCAAAATGACCAGGGGGGAAGTCTGATCTTCCAGTTCAATGGAATGTTTGTTATGGCTCCTGGTAGGAGAACTCCCCCCTCTGGAACCAAAACTTCTAGGCCAGCAAAACCTAGAGTTGTGGGGACAGGAAGCAAAATTTTCCTAGAGGGTCACTAGGAGTGATAGTGAGTGGAACTATTCCCTTTTCCACCCCTTGATTC
>NW_022196891.1:730161-762314 GCF_008632895.1 Mastomys coucha
TTTCAGGGTTGTCCTGGAAAGGGATTGTAATGCTGCAGCTGTCCACTTCTGGGTGGTGCCTGCATAACGTGCAGAGCCATCAGTAAACTAGGTCCTAGTCTTCTCTTCTTCAGTCAGACGATCATAGGGAACACCCCATGAGGCTATAGGTGCATGCTTGGCAGCAGATGGCATTGTCACAGGAGTGGAAACCATAGGCATTTGAGCAACTTCTTCATGTAACTTGCTTGTGCCCTCAGGACCTGCTCTGGCTCGATCATGTAAATACCACTTCCATTTGATAATTGACTGCTGCTGTGCACGTCTTACATTATGACTTGAAGGGTCTGATAGCACCCAGCTCATGATGGGTAGTTCAGGTTGCATAGTAACTTGGTGTCCTATTGTCAAACGTTCAGTTTCCAGTAGCCAGGTCAACCTCGGGGTGAGTGGAAGTCCATGTTTTCGAGTCCAACTAAGTTGTTAGGTCTAGACAGAGGCAGTTCTTTGATAGTCAAAGATGTATGATCCCACATGTTACTATCACATTTCTTAATTTGCCACTCACTTATACATGTATATATGCAATACATGTGTTTCAGTGTTTGTAAAATGATTATCAATAAATCTGCTGACTGTATGTGTTTATGACAGGATAAAAATTCTTGGATCTATTCTAACAAAATGAAGTATGAGAACAGAATGTGAGATAAGACATTTATAAAGCATATCTGGTTCAACCTCAGAAATAAGAAATCAAATTATATTACTGAGTCTGTCTCAGCTTATTGACATTTGTTTTCAATTTGTGATCTTTGTGGCTAAAAATACAGTCTTTTTTCATGTTGAAAGCTAGATGTGCAGGTGGCTAGCAGCAACTGCAATACATGTACTAGTCTCAGTAAACAAAGAGTTTTCCTCAAATGCTGTAGGAGAAATTTCTGAAAGACAAACTTGACTGCCCTAATTTGGTCATATGAAATTATCTTTATATTTTGACAATAAAGCCTTAGGGAGACCTATAAGAAACCACATATCATTCATATGAACACTCTTGGATTAGGAGAATTATTATGAAAAGAAAACCAATGAGTGGTAAAGAGGAGTTATGTATTCAAAAGTGTAGAAAAGAGATTTGAAATAATCACAAATAGTATATGAAGATATGTGCTTATTTCTCTTCTTTTCCTAGTTTCTTTACCTATCATTAATATATTAAATGCCTGAGGAATGCTGTGTACACAAGAGCCTTAAATTATGATACTAATTACAAGTTTGAAGAATGCTAACTACCAGGTTCTAAATTGGCAATTCCATCGAAGAACTTGTAGTCATGTCACTGAAAGTATTTATGTTAACACTTAAGGTAGTTGTTTATTACAGGAAATGCATCAATTTTAATAGGCTGATATAGAAAAATAGATAAGGCAAAGTACAAGAAAACTTCAAAATAAAGGAAAGTCTAGTTGTCTTCCTTCTATGAAGGTATGGGCAATTTGGTGCTTTATGACCACAGTATGTTGTACACAGAGAATGAGAAAAATGTGGGCTAAAATATGGAGGAAGCTATTTCACTGGAGTAAAAGCATTTGCCGTAATCAGTATTCCTAATCATAGGCCCACACTTTTAGTCCAGAGATGGAAGTTAAGATGACCCACACAAGGTCTATCATTAGTTACATTGCTAAGTGATTTGGTGGCCAAAAATACTAGGTTAAAAGAAATTGCCAGGTAGATTACATCAGGAAGCCAGCGATCAAAGCCGAAGACAAAATTAAATTTTCACTCTTAGGTAAGTTTATTTATTTAACATGCAACATGGTATCAAATACAGAAAATTCCAAGTCATTTCATTGACATTAAATTTTCATTTACCCTATTAAGTTATTAGTACAAACTAGTAACAAAACACTTCCCTAAATGTGACTCTAACTTTATCCAGTAATTCCTTCCTGATTTTTCACTAGTAAGCAAAGAATGAATGATTTATGTCATCATTCAATGAGGACCATACAGGAGTAAAATTTATTATGTTTTTGTTGTTGTTTTTGCTGAACATGACTATTTAATCCTTGATAATTGCACAAGATATTTCATAAGGCTTTTCATAGACAGTATTATTTTCTGTTTAATCTGTGAAAAATAAAATTTTATATTTTTGTAGAATTCATAAACTTTGTCTCTGATATGGGGCAACTCTACATTTATAATGCCAACAATTTTGATAAATGTGTTTTGAAGACCAAAGAGTTACCAAAGAGACTGGTACCATTTGCGGGCAACACAACCAAATGCTTTACCTTTGGCTTGGGGAATTCTGTCTAATGACTACTTGGCTGTCTTAAAATTATAATGCACCATCATACCTGAAACTTTCCATAAAGGAGGGTCCTGAAATAACACCTCTATGACAAAAATAAACTACATCTCCAACTGTTGCTATGTCCTCATTGGCAATATTTTAGAATTTTGCTGCAGAGCTTGAAAGAACAAGTGGATATATCCTGACATTACTTTGATTTCCTGTTAACCAGAAACAAATCTTTGGACAGAGAGACAACCTATCCATATAATCTGAATACTACAAGGTGGTAGAAAACTCTCATCTAGACATTGTTTCATCCACCTGATGCTTTAACCACTTACTAAAAGAAAATAAAGCATTGCCTTTCTAAACCTTTCCTTCTTACACCTCATATTCTGTAATTTACAGATTACTTTTTTCCTTTTAAAGGTCAATTTATGTCTTATATTCTATTTTATGGTCTCATAGCCACAGAATGACTTGAAAACTTTGGCAAGGTTGATGTGTTAGAACGGTGGGTCCCGTCAGAACATACCACACACTAGGCCCAAACAGTTCCACATGTAAGAGGTTCAATTGAGAGCGAGAGAGAGGGCAATAGCAGAGAGAGAGGAGTTGGGGGGAATGTCCATATATATACATATATATATATATATATATATATATATGAGTTCTGATGTAGTAGCCCACAGGTAAAGGTGGGAGGTGAGCCCAATGGATTCTGGGAATATGGCAGCTGTTGCTCTGGCAATAGGTCTGTGAGGCATGCCCATGTGATGTCACGGGCTTTGGAGGCCCTGATGCTAACAAAAGTAATATGAGTCATTAATGAATACAATTAGACAGCCCTCAATTTAGAGGTTCTTGCTCTGGAGCTGCTAGGTCACAGATAATGCATGATAATGAATGCATGCTTGCAGAACTATTATACTTTTCTTTTTCTCACTGAAAACACCAAGTTTTTTGCCTCCTTCTCATGAAGCCTCTAATTTGTTGATTTGATGGGTTTTTTTTTCAGTATTGACTCTATATAAATAAAAATTTAACTTGCAATTCAAGGCAAATGTTGGGTTGTAATTAGGAGTTTGTTTATCTTATCCTCACTAACATCACTACAATCTTGATTTTTACTTGTTCTGACTAAACATAAAGCCATCAACCTCCATCAAACTTTTATTTTCCATAAAATCTTACATTCCCAAAACAAATATTATCTACTCTAATGCTTCCTTGTTTGTTTTCAACCAATCCCTTGTTCAAAAAAACAAGTCTCTTCCTTATATTCTCCTTTGAATGAGTAAATACAACTGTGCTCATATTCTCAGTGACTTGTGTAGGGTCTGACACATAAAGGAAACAAAAAATATTTGCCCAATAACAAAATCTGTGTAAGTGATGATTAAAACACAAAGGTGTATCAATAATATCAAGGACCAACTTTTGAGTTATGTGAAGTTGACATGTCTTATCTGTCCTCATAGTTTCTAACGAGAAGTAACAATGGCTTTAAGTCAAGAGCCATTAAATTAACATTGACTCACTTATTAAAGGAAGTCCTAAAAACATATGGAACAGTTAACTTAACTTGTATCCTTAAAATAGAAAAGGTTATTGCCTAGAAGAATATCCAATATATAACCATTAGTTGTAAATATGTGCATACTACTGTTAGTTCAAGTGTCATGCTCCTTGATATGTTTGTAGCTCCTGTTTATAAAGTTGCAGTGATGGAGCTAGAAAGATGGCTCAGTGGCTAAGAGCACTGGCTACTCTTCCAGAGGTCCTGGATTCAATGTCCAGTAACAATATAGTGACTCACAACCATCTATAATTGGATTCAATGCCCTCTTCTGGTGTGTCTGGAGACAGCGGCCATGTACTTACAGATATAAAATAAATAAATTTTAAAGAAGAAAGAAAGAAATTTGCAGCGACCCTTGGAGTTGGTTGGGCCTAGCTACCTTGAAAGGCATGTGTCAGGTTTTTCAGGTTAGTGTCTATGACTCCTATGGTACAATATGCCATCCAGGTACTGAGAGAATGATGCCCTCCCTTGGATACTAAAGCTTTCAGCCTGCTTTGTGCTTCTCTGTATGTTCTCTTAGTAGTCAAGAAATCACAAAAACTTTAGAAGATAAATTTTTTAGGCAATAATTTTGTGTTCCCTGTGTAATTTGCAAATGTCATTGTATCCTGACAACTACAACTGCATTGATCATGGAAATTACCATTATATTCTGTTTCTAATAAGGACATGAAAGGTATGATTATTCTCAGTAAAATTGTCACAGCCTCAGTTGTGCTGATACTATGTACTTTGGTTGCAAGACATAGTTAAACAAATCTTGAACTGATCAGGAAACTCCCTGATGCTTAGCTTTTGTAATGCCATAATAAATTATGTAGGCTACTGGAGGAGAAAAGACATCAATATTTTTATCCAATAAAGGACTATACATGGTACTATACTAACCTGCTAGGCAAGATATGTCTGGTGGTATACTAATAACAAGAGTATTTATACATCGAACCAGAAAACTGGATTTAAGGCTAGTTTCACAGAAGGAATTCATTTTAAACTGAAATCATTGTCAAAACTCATAAATAGGAAGCCATATTTCTAGGAAAGAGCCTATTGACTACACACACACACACACACACACGTGCTATTGTTTTCAAACTACCTTCTAAATAGTTATGTTTTCAACAATAGATTTGTGATGCTTTCAACTTTGGTTAGAAGAGCTTCTAAGCACACTGAGGAGTGGTTACTGCTGAGAATGTCACTGTTACAGAGTGCTAAGAATTAATGACTTTGGATGTTCAGTTGTAGATGGAATACCTATATAACATCTGTTTAAAGCCTAAGGAAGACTCTAGAAGACAGGGTGGCAAAAAGGTAAGATCAGTGAAATGGAGAAAATGGGTATGAAATGCTTTCCTCTAGGCATTACATGGCTCCTGGAGCCTCACTCATAACTGAGGATATTTAAGTAGTTGATAAATACTGTAAATGGGATGGGAAACTTACTTCTGTTTAGAGGTGTTATTACTCATGAATTCCTTGTGACCCATTAGATGACCTAATGCATGCATGCACGTGAGCAGAACTATCTGCATACAGAAGGCTAAAAGTCAATCAATAAATAAATAAGCAAAATTTTTTTTTAATAAAAAGGATATGAAAACAAAAGGAAGATGTAAGGGTACCCTGGGAAGTGTTAGAGGACAGGAGGAGTAAATGTGTGCAAAGTACATTTTAACACATGTATGAACTTTGAATGAATGATTTAACTTTAAAAAATATGTTAGGGAAGACTCTTCTCCTCTTTCAGTGCTTAGTGGTCCATGGTCCACTGGCTTCTGACTACATCATTCTGACATCAGTCCTATCTTTCTCACTTTATTTTATTAGGTAATGCCAGCTGTAATCTAGTTTTTCCTCACCTTGAAATCTTTAATGTAATTATATCGGTAGAATTTCTTTTACCAAATTGTGAAATACCACTGTCTATTGTACTGCGGAAATAAATAACATCCAAAATTCACAAAGAAAATCTTCAAATTTATACCTTAGAAATAAAACAAAAGATGACCCTTTTATTAAAGAAAAAAACAAACAACTCTCACATGGGTTTTTCTCAAAGGACAATTCATTCAAAAATCAATGAAACTAAGAAAAGGAGATCAGACCCATTGGGATTCTCTCCATAGATTTTGTCCTCCTCCATGGTGATTTCCCCTTCAACTCCTTGGGTTAGATTTGTGACTATTTTCCTCACCAGAGCCTAGAACACAGTATGTATCATTAAGGTGTTGACGGGACACGTGGGTTATTTAATTTATGTTTTCTTCCCTCCTCTTTAGCATCAGCAAAGAAAGAATCATCAATTTGAGTAGGAAATATTAAGGCTTGGTGTATCTGCCCATCTGATTTCATAAGCACGAAGGTCAACAAAAGTGGCAAGTTTATGAAGTATGGAGCTAGTGATAGAATTCATCATTGAATATTTTTATGAGAAAATAAGTAACAGACCAAGGTTTTGAATAAGAATGGGGAAAGACCCCTAAACCAGGAGCCATAGAATATTTTTATCTAGCCATCTAAAGTGTTTCCTCATTTTGATCTAAATTCTGGCCAGAATTCTATCAATGAGCCTGTTTTTATTTGATTCTTGTGCTACTATATTAAAAATGTCCCCCCAAAATGCTCTTAAAAAGATGTCCATGGAGTACTCTTGATCTTGGTCTTACTGGGAAGTTCCTCGTACAATGTAAGTTTGTGTGAGATAAGTTGGGAGCTTTCATATATATCTTCCCTAAAGACAAGGAACTCCCTACTATTTTTTACTTCATGAGAAGTTCTAGCTATCATTGGGTATTTGATTTTCTCAGTTACTTCCTTCTGTCTTTGTGAATGTAATCTTCTGACTCTTCTGGTTAGAGCTTTTGAAGTAATATATTATATAGGCTAGCCTTCAGGATTAGTTCAAGGTAAGTCTCACTTGCTTGACCTATGTATTTCTTTCTAATGTATTATTCATTTCTGTTCCCAACATATTGATGTTTAGATCAATTTTATTATAAATTTTTGTAACTAAAGCAATACTAAGCCACCACAATGCTACACATTACTTCCTCTGTTTTTGTACCTTGAAAGAGATTGTTGAGAATTGACAAATTCATTCCCCAAGTGTTTGACAGAATTCAATAACATGTCTATCTTGGAAAAATTATACTCTGTTTTGGGAGGAAATTGATTTTGATTCAATGTCTTAGTTGACTTCGATGTTTTTCAGAAATTTTGTGTTTAATCTTCATGAATTTGAGTATTTTGCAGTTGTCCTTTGTTACTCAGCTCTAGTGTGGTCAGAAAGCAGACACTGTAAGATTAAGGTAATATTTAATCTATTATGATGAATCTTCCAAGTGGGCTTGAAAAAAATACATATCCTACAATTGAGGAATAATTTATAATCAATTCAGTATTGGATTAAATGAAGTCCTTTATGTTTTTATGAATTTTAAGGCTCTCCATTTCTGGTAGAAAGGTACTGAAATCTCCAACTATAAATTTCCTTGGAGTTCTATAAGTTGAGGCCTAGTACAATTATTTTTATTTTGGGGAGTTAGCATAATTTCATTTCTCCCCTTATTTCTTCCTTTCTAACCCTATTTTCTACTCTGCCTTGATCCTCATCATACATTATACAATAATTTTTATAACAATCATATATGTATGTACAAATTTGAGACCTACTCAGTCTGCATACTGTTACTTGTAAGTATATATTCTAGGCTAACAATTTGGGCAAGGACAACACGAATGAATATGCCAAGCTGAATGAGAAAAAATGTTGAGGGAAATATTCTATAAGAAATCCACCCTGTAAACTCTCTTGGCTCACCAGCACTAGCTGGCCACATCACTATGTCCCAGTGGGCTCCTGCTATTTTCTCCCAGCTAGCAAGATCATCCCCCTTACATACAATGCCCTACACCCCCACAATCATTATCTAGTGCCTAATACCCAGTAAAAGCATGACTTTTAAGGCCTAATTGTCCAATCAGGTTTATATATTAATAAGATTACAATTTACATGATGTCAATACAAAAATTTCAGAGCCAAATGATAAAGACAATGTTTTAACCCTTGTAAAAACCTTACTACTTGTGGCTGTTATAACCATGTGGGTCTGATTCATCCTCTTCCCTGGCATCCATGATGATGATTCTCCATTACCTTCCTATCCTCCCCTTTTCCCTCCTCAATTTCTAGCTCCACCTCTCTATTCCTGTCCAATCACGGGGCTGTCACTGCCCTAATGTGATTGGACAGAGAAAATATTGCAGCAGAAAAAACACACAAGGCCTCAACCCTACACAAAGAACTGCATGCTACTGAGGGAAACTGAGATCAGGAAAGATGGTCTTCCTATGAAAAGAGCATAACAATTGATTTCCCAGTGCTTTTACAGTTTTTGAATCATTTAATTTGGTTGTATATCTATTAGAGATTTGCTGACATATATGTAAGTGTGCTACTTACATACTATTGCCTAAGAACAGAAAAATAAGTGAAATTCCCTGGAACTAGTGTTATAAATGTTTTTAAGGTGCAAAATGGATGCTAGGAACCAAATCCTGGTTCTCTGCATTAGCAGTAAGTACCCTGAATGACAAGCTACCTCTTTACCTCTTTATCCCCTCATACAATATCATTTTATTTGCATGTTAAAAATTATTCCTGTACTCTTCTCTCTACTAGATGCATGTGAAACTCTTTCTTTTTTATTTAGTGTGAGAAACAGGATGAAATCCTGAAGACAAAACTCACAAAAAGGGTTGAGCCTCCTATGACTAACTCTCTATATACATGCAAAATCCTTTAAAAATATCTTTTTAGTTTTGATATTATAATTCCAGATTGTTACTTTGCAGATACAAAATTTGAAACTCTCAGATATCCTAAGCCTGCAGAAATTTATCAATTGCAGTTCTGGTTTTACAATGATTTCTATTCAAGAATACTGGATGCAGTATGCTATGATCCATGTATACCATCACTCTGACTATTTGTGTGTGATTGTGAGTGTGGTGTGTGTTTGTATGTGTATGTGTGGGGGGTTAACTTCAGGTTCTTCCATTGATTAAAAAACAATTGGATACCCCTGGGAGTATTAAACTTCCTCCAAACCCAGCTTGGGTGATCCTGTGCATGGGAGCAGAGCTCAATGCCCCCAAAAGCAGAAGTTTGGCTAGAAGAAGTTACTCATTACACATGCTTATTTGCATTAATGTGATTGTGAGCATGTGAATATATGAGCTGTGTTTGAAGGCCAAGGTCAACCACCTAGGGTCTTCCTCAAATAATGCCTACCTTATTTTTTGAGCCAGGGTCTCTTGCTTAACCTGGATCACATCAATTTAATTTATCTGGTTAGTCAGTGGGTTTCAGGGATACTCCTTGTCTCTGTCATCATAGATCAGAGGTTCTAGAAGCAGATCACTATACTATTTATGTGGATTCTGGGGATGTATCCAAATCTATGTCCTTATGCTTCTTCAGTAGACATTTTAGTTAATGAGATATCACCTTAGCCACTAAGGGCAGTTTTAATTTCATTTAGTTAAGTTTAATTTAAGTTAATTTTTGCCCTGTGACTTTGTTTCCTCCTTGAATTTAATAGGACTGATCAGTTTTTCCATTTGTTCATCTTTATGTTGGTTGTTAGTGGATGCAAGCTGAAACTATGAAGGGAATACTTATTTTTACATTCATACTTACTTTAAATCAGATGAAAAACCTTTGTCGATTTCCCTAAGAATTTCATAAATTTATTGTTTTTAATAGCTGAGTAGTACTCCATTGTGTAGATGTACCACAGTTTCTGTATCCACTCCTCTGTTGAGGGGCATCTGGGTTGTTTCCAGGTTCTGGCTATTATAAGGCTGCTATGAACATGGTGAGCATGTGTCCTTCTTACATGTTGCAGTATCTTTTGGGTATATGCCCAGGAGTGGTATAGCTGGGTCCTCCAGTAGAACTATGTCCAGTTTCCGGAGGAACTGCCAAACTGATTTCCAGAGTGGTTGCACCAGTTTGCAATCCCACCAGCAATGAAGTAATGTTCCCCTTTCTCCACAATCTCTCAAGCATCTGCTGCCACCTGAGTTTTTTTCCTAGCCATTCTGACTGGTGTGAGGTGGAATCTCAGGGTTGTTTTGATTTGCATTTCCCTGATGACTAAGGATGTTGAACATTTCTTTAGGTGCTTCTCAGCCATTCGAATCTGGAGAATATCATCCTGAGTGAGGTAACCCAATCACAAAAGAACAAATATGGTATGCACTCTCTGATAAGTTGTTATTAGCCCAGAAGTTTGGAATACAGGAAGAACAACCCACAAACCACAAGAAACTCAAGAAAAAGGAAAACCAAAAGGTGGACATTTCATTCCTTCTTAAAAGGGGGAACCAAATACCCACAGAAGGAGCTGCAGAGATTAACTATGGAGCAGAGACTGAAGGACGGGCAAGGCAGCCTAAATACAGCTATCTCTTGAGAGGCTCTGACAGTACCTGACTAATACAGATGTAGAGGCTCACAGCCATCCATTGAACAAAGTACAGGGTCCTCAATAAAGGAGTTAAAGAAAGGACCTATGGAGCTGAGGGGTTTGCAGCCCCTTAGGACGAACAACAAGATGAACTAACTAGTACCCTCAGAGCTCCCAGGGTCTCAACCACCAACCAAGGACTGCACATGGTGGGTCTGATTGTTCTGGCAGCACTTGTATAGTAGAGGATTGCAAATTGGCCCATCAATAGGAGGAGAGAACCTGTGAAGGTTCTCTGCCCCAGTGCAGGGGAATGCCAGGGTCAATAAGTGAAAGAGAGTGGGGTGGCAGGCATGGGGAGGGGGAAGGCAACAGGGGTTTGTTTTTGTTGTTTTTGCTTGTTTCTTTGTTTTTTGGAGGGGAAACTGGGAAAGGAGAAATTTACATGTAAATAAAGAAAATATCTAATAAAAAAAAAAAGAAAGAAAAGCCTTTGTCGAATTGTGTAGTGGAAGGTATGTTCCTTGATCCATACAATGAGCTTCCATTTCACTGAATGTTTGTTTGCTGTAGTTTTTTGTTTCTTTTACTTTGAATTCTCCTAAATAAAAGTCCTAAATTGTCGGCCCCCTTTCTGTCCGTCTTTCCCCGATCGGGCCACCATTTGTCATGGGCCTTTTTCCATCCAGTGGTAATAAGGAGGCAAACACGAGCTCTTCTCCATGCAGTTTAATCAGGAACCTTCATTTTTACTTCTTCTCTAGCTAGCTTCTTTTATATTCTTCTATATCTTCTTCTTACGTCTTACTAGTTACATCTTTCTTACTATTACTTACATCCTTACAACTTTCTACTTTCTTCTTACTTACTCCTATTTCCTACTTACTTCTATTCCCTACATCTTACTTACTATTCTTATTCTTACATCTTACTTCTATCCTTACATCTTACTTACTCCTATTCTTACATACATTTTACTTCTATATCTACATACTTACTCCTATCTATACATACTTACTCACTATCTTCTTATCTTACTTACTATCTATTACATCTTACTTACTATCCCTCCAGCCCCCAGCCCTTGTGGGTTAAATACTTTCCATGGTCCCAATCAGCATGAGCTACGTGGCAAAGCATAATAGGCTGCGGGAAAATCATGCCAGCTTGCATCACAAACTAGAGGCACATAGTTTTCCAACTAAGGCTTGTTTATCTCAATGCTCTCTGCTCTGGCCGGAGACCAGGTGTTCAATATATATAGAGAGAGTGGCAGCTGTGGCTCCCCACACTAAATGTTTACGAAAGCCAAGTGATGAGGTGTTTTAGTGATAAAATGTTAGCCTAGCATTTGTGAGACCAGGGGTTCAATTATCCATAGGAAGAGGAAGAGTGAGAGACTAGGGTAGGGTAGGAGAGACAAAACAATTGAAGAAAGAAGGGAAAGCAAAGTAAAAATAAAATATATGTCTTAGAATTCTAGTTCTGAATGATTTGGGGGAGTACAGTTTATTAAGATTCTGGTTAAGTGAAAAGCAGGCCCCTAAACTGTGAGTACAGCTGACAATGTCTAGCTCAAGCAAGACTTGACCTGGCACACTGAAGCCTAAAGTCACTGTTTCTCAGAAATAAAATAATGCAGTTTTCTGTTTCTCAGGAAAAAAATGTTACTTCCTTTATCTACTCACAATAATCAACAACCTTGGGAAAAATGCATTTAGTTCCTGATTAATTCAAAGCCTACCACAGATAAAAGTCCCTATGATTATGCAGAGGCTGGTCTGAGGATCACCCTTCCTTCTATCACTTCCCATCCCCATAAAACTTATAAGACTTTTCCAGTGGGTTGCTGCTCTCTGACCCTGAGAGGGAGCCTGGGAATTTGTTTCTCTAAACAGTTTACTCATACAGTGGTCTTGTTAGACAGTTTCACTGTACTTTTCTTATGTCGATAAGCCCATAGGATTCAATAATATGTAAACAACACAATACTCAAAAAAACAATGTCTAATACAGTTTGTGTAGATTCATTGGATATCATTCTAGTATTGCTCTCTTAACTTTGTCACTTTAAAAGTTGCCAAATAAGTCAGAGAATCCTATTTTCATCTAAGTACAGCATAAAGAAGAATAAAAGACTTCCAGGTATTTTAAAACATCCCTCCATCCATTTGTGGCCATCAATATGATTGTCTCCATTTCTGTAGTTCTTTCTGATCCTCTATACATCTGTTTAAGAAGTACCTAGTCACTGCCATTCCCATCAACTAAAATCGATTGCAACATCTGTTTCATAACTACTTTCATGTAGTGTTTTCAACTATTGTCTTCATAAACATCATTATCCATAGAAAGTGAAACTCAGAAAGAAAGAAGGGAAAACATCTAAGTGGTGGCAGGAAAACATTCTAGTGAGCACTGTATGAAGAAGACTACTTCAAAATCACAACACTCCAAAAACTCTCAGGGAGCAGAAATCACTACCTTCCAGGTTTCCCTTATTTGGGAACTGGGCTTATGTCAGCATCAGACCTGTGTGCTGATAATAGTGCCAATGACAAAACTGGCAGACTTGTAATGCCATCTGAATAACACTCCACATTTGAGAGTTAAGCTTTCCTGATAAAACGGGCAGATTTGTAATGCCATCTGAACAACTCACCACAGTTATAATGCCATTGGAATTGCACACCACACTGAGAATTAAGCTTCCCAATACTCTGGTTTTATGTTTGATTTAGAAATACTAGACTTTGCCTATTTCAGACTGAAAGTAACAAAAGAAAATTTTTATTCTTTATTCCCTTGCAAATAACTAAGCCTTGTTATACTTACTTGGTAAATGGCCTTTAAAATTCCTTATGCTGAAAATAAAATTTTGGTGTGCTTTATTCATCTTCTTAAATTTTCCTTAGAAATTTTTGAAATAAAAATCTTTGAAAAATAGGTACAGCTATATAAAGTTTCCTAGTTCTGTCGCCACACACTTTTTTTTTTTATGAGAGATTAAGTGCTGGATCTTTATGGAATAGAAAAAAATGCATTTTCCTTCTTTGTCTTCTTCCACTAAAACCAGCATTTCTCTAAGTAATGGTTATCATAATAGGGGTGAACACATCTGTGCTTCATGGCTTATGATACTTCAGGGTGTGTTTATCTCCACTCTGCTTTTATGGCTTACAGCACTCTAGGGTACAGAGAGCTCCTAATGGCTCCAGAAAGCACTGCTAGTAATTTTTTTACCACTTAAGACAGTTACTATCTCAGGCAATGATTACAAGTTGGACAGTGCTCTCTTCTTCCCTTTATATTGCTTACCTCAGAGTGTTGAGACTTATATGTGATATCACAGTCCTGGGAGATGTAGAATAAGAATGTAGACGGAAGAATACCAAAGTCATGATAAGTTCTTCTCAAGTGAGTAAATAGGACTAAATGTTCGTAGTTCATGTTCAAATGTCCCTGTTCTCCAAATGTAGATGAAAGTCATGAGAAGAATTAGCAACAGTAATGAAGGTGAACTCTATGTAAGTACAGCAAAGGACAGAGAGAGAAATCCTGCTCACATTAGAACTGTAAGGTGACAGTGTTGAATTATTTTTTGTGCTTTAATTTTATTGTATATATCTATAAAGCAACTTTAATGAACCACTGACAGAGAGTATATTACACAAAATTATACATTACTATATAACACACTTAAAGAATTATAATTTTGTATCTTAGGTGTAGTTAAAATTTATCAGAAACTGAAAAACTAATTTATCAGAAAATACCCTAAGCAACGTGAATAAGTATTATTTATAATGCTGATTGAGATTTAGTCTCTAAATTAATTCCAGAGAGATCGGAGCTTTACTAAGGCCATTGAGAATTTTTCAAACCATTGAATCTCGAAAACTCAATAATTCTATCTTAAACATGTTTAATCTTTATTTTTAAATTTATATCTTTAAGAAAGAAGATTCATACTTTTTCAAAAAAATGTGTCTTCACTTCCATTGAACTAACTTAACATTGTATATTTACATGTCACATTTGTCAATAACAAATGTTAAGTCTTTTTCTTAGTATAATTTGTAAATATGCATTCACAATCAATATAAATTCATTGCTACTGACAAAAATTGAAAATATTAAAACTCTGAAACAGCAATATTTGAGGCTCAGTTCCTAATTTATCAATATTTATTACCTAGTTATGTTTATTTATTTAATAAATGTCTCTGTCTACATATCTATATCTGAGAGCGCCCCTGAAGAAGTCAGAGGAGGTTGTAGAAGTGGAAAAACTGGTCATTATGAGATACCCAGTCTGGGGCAGGGAGTTGAACCCAGGTCTTCTTTAAGATCAAGGGCTTCAAACTATTGAGACATCTCTCCAGCACCTCAGTCACTAGTTTGTTTATCACAGCACACTATGACAATAAA
Source organism: Mastomys coucha (assembly GCF_008632895.1). Lineage (NCBI taxonomy): Eukaryota > Metazoa > Chordata > Mammalia > Rodentia > Muridae > Mastomys > Mastomys coucha. The sequence continues at coordinate 744,939 of NW_022196891.1, forward strand.
AACAGATCTGATGTTACAAATGTTAAATATGACAGCATCATTCAAGATTTAAAAAGGGTCACTTTAGTAGCAAGGCTGAAGTCATTCTGATAACTTGCCTGTCAAAAGACACATCAATGTTGTATATTATCTAAATTTGCTGTAACCTCAGTATGTGAGAAAATGTACACTAATGATGAACATAAATTGTCTTCTTGACAGAAAGATTAGTTGAGTGATAGAAACTGACTACATCTGAAGTATTAATATTTTCAAATAAAAGACATAAAAGTAGTGAAATAATTCAGTGAAAGATCACATAGAGTCACTATCTCATTTTTGAATACAATTTCATAGAATAATCAAATGGTAATAATAATAGTACTCCCCTTCATGCTAATGAGTTTTCTTTATTTGAAATATAGATAAAGAATAATGATAAAAAATGTCCTGACACACAAAATATCCTTATTTATTTCATCTTTGATGATCACTCAAAGTAGAAAATAGTCTCAGATTTCAAATAATTTAGCAGTATTTAATGCAATACTGAAATGATCAGCCCAAATCACATATGTAAGTGATCATTCACTACACGAATTTTGTACATCGTTCAGCAACAATGGTTTTAATTTTAAAATTCTACTACTTTCTGCCATTTTTGAGCATGAAAATTAATGTTTCATTGTTTAACACTTACTTAGTTTCAAAAAAAGTCACCAGGCAAAAAGAAGGAAGTAGGAAATGCAACAACTGCAATTTTAACAACTTCTTGGTAATAGAGAAAGGGGAGTGTTAGAACAAAGGGGAAGTGGAATTTCCATAAGAAAATAGGCAAACTTCTTCCATTTCTAATGTAATAGACTAGGACTGGTGGTTACACTGACTCCTGACCTGTAACTCTGGCCCAGCAGTGGCACAGTGTGTATGATAAGATGCTTGCTGCTAAGCTTGATGTAGCCCACCCTTAGACAGTCTGAGACCTTGAACAAAACCAGTCTCTTCTTTCTGAGGCTTAGTTTTCCTGGATATATCCAAGTGGCTATCTTCAAGAAATCTAAGAATGTAACAAATTCCTCATTAAAATTTCATCAGAACTGATTTTTTTCCTAAAGAACACTCAAGAGAGAATCTCAACAGCATGGGGCCATGCACATGTTGCATTTCAATGAAGGCTGAGTTACTGTACAGCACTTTTGCAGGAACATTTCCTCTTTATGATCAATAAATTTCATAGAACAGGGTATTTATACTTAAGGGACTTTTCCCAGTGAGAGAAATTCTATTCTTATCAATCCTTTTATGTATGTACATAAAGAGAGATGTTTGTGAGTCTATAAAAAGTACTCTTGATCTTGTGTGATAGACTGCTTTCTTCAGTGAACAGGCTTTCAAGTGGGTGACTTTATATTTGCAAATGAATGGCCATGCATGTTGCCAAATCCCTACCCACCTGCAAATAGAATTTTATCAGAGGAAGAAAATTTCAAAACAGGTCAGTTCTGATTTACTCCTCAGCCAGCACTACTGGAAAGCTTGAAAAATGTAAGACATGATCATTAAACACAGCAGACAAAGCAATATATACATCAGTCAATGTCTAGAATTGTGCTTTGAAGTGCTATTTATTAGCACTTGTTAAATATGCATTACCCTAATGATGGGCATATTACAAAGGCAGGGATTTGAGACACAAATTATCTGATGGACTAAAATGATTGCAAGTTTCTTGGCAAGGAAGAGTAGTTAATTTTTTTAAAAATCATATAATTATTATGGAATGAAACTTTATAAATCAAGCACCCACAAAGACAAGTCTTTTATCAATTTGTGGAAAACATCTCCAAACTTCCACATAAACAATATAAAGCTGTATGATAAACTTACAAATTAGACTTTTACAGGGAAAAACACAGTTTTGTGCTGAAGGTCTATTCTATTTGTTTAGATGATATTAGTGTGAATAGATTAAAAGCAGGGATCTGAAAAGGGCTTTCTATTCTCTTTTCCAATGCATTTACAGATTGACATCTGCAGGGTTGCACTACTTCTTGAAAAGTCAATTCAGAAATCCAGTGTAAGTTCTCATATCTCTTTATTAGAGAAATTGACAAGTGAGAGGAGCCCTCTGGCTGCCTGACATACAAACCATATTATCAAATAGTCTCACCAGGGGCAGCCACAAACAGCATTACCCAAGTAATGTTATAATATGACTAGTCCTCTGTCCATTAAAATTTAATGAAATTTAATACCTTATGATTTTTCCAGTTATCTTATATTCTACAACTATTTTATCCTAAAAGTTCTACATAAAAAATTAAAATCTCCTGCAAGGTCCAAGTTTGTGGTCCTATTTAGAGCACTAACAAAGAGTGCAATGAGTTCTATCAACTAATGGCTAAGTACTAATGAATTCTGTGTTTGGATTTAGGTCCTTAAACTCATGCTTAGTAATGGAGTTTCTGACCTGTCAGTTAGTAGATAGTCCCAAAATGTAGTAAAAGGAAATGCATGGACCAAGAATATATCAGAGCAGCAAACAAGATGCTAAATGGGCTACCTTTTAGAGAGAAGGAAAGCATATGAAAGAAATTAGAGGACTGACATAAAACCAAGGGAAACAGTATTGAATGCTAATGTAGGAAAATCCATTGACCATAAGAAGTATTGCACAGAAACCAGGGGTGGGGGAGGGGGGAAAGAATAAAAATAGGGCTTATTCTGAAGATCTGGGTATGGATGTGGTACACTGGTAGAGTACTTGTCTAGCATAAGCAAAGCCTTTAATTTGATCTTGCACATTGCATAAAAAAGGAAAAAAGAATTACAGAAGGTAATTAGACATTTTAAAATGTTATTTCATTTTAATGATCTTTGAATGAAGGAATAAGTGGAGACCAGCATAAATCTGGTTGTATTAGTTACTTTACTATCACTATGATCGTGGCAATTACTTTTTTAAAAAAAGCTTTACTAGGGCTGTGGCTCCAGATTTATGAGTCCATGATGATGGGGCAAAGGCATGGCAGAAGAAATCACTGAGAATGCACATTTCAAACTGCAAAGCAGGATGCAAAGAACACACTGTGGTTAATACTAGTTTTTTGAAACCTCAAAACTTCCCTCAATATATACCTTTACAATTATGTCATGCCCCTAAATTCTTCCCAAACAGTTTCACCAACTAGGTACCAAATATTCAGGCATATGAATCTATGTGGGACATTCTCATTCAAACCACCACACAGTTTTTTTCTTTATTATTGTTTACTAACATCACTTTGTTTTATAGTGTTTGGTATTCTGATATTCTAAGTATTGTACATGACACTGTAAACCTAGCCAACAATCAATGGCTAATATGATTTAGAACATAGAGGAGAACCTATGACAGCCCTTTTCCTTAACATGTATGATTATCAAATATATTCTAAGGATTTATTCTTATATCTGCAGATAATTGTAGCTACCCCTTCCATCAAAGGAGATTATTTTTGTAACAGGTGGTGACTATCACAGAAATTCATAGCTGGTCAAAATGTAGAAAATAAGTGACCATTGGGTGTTCAACCCTTATACCTAAGGTTTGTAGGTCACTGGGCACGAGATAACAGATTTTAAATCCATAGGGCCAAGATACCTTCTTGGATATAATGCCTTTTAAAAATGACAGAGAGCTGCACACTTAATATTAAATAATATATTCAACTAAACAATATCCACACAATGAAAATACCAGTTAACATTTCCATGTGGATGAGAAAAATCTAACATAGTGCCATGCTATATAATGAACTACAGGCAATTAATGACTGTTAAAAGATGGAGAACCGGTATTCTCCATGGGAAAACCTTCTTATAGTTGAAACAGTCCTAAGTTGTATATCCTAAGTTGTATGTCCTAAATATATGCACACAAGACAATACAAAATAGACTCAAGGAGTTGAATGTGTGTGTGGGTTTGTACACATACATATACACATGTATGTGTATGAGTGTGTAAATATGATGATTATAATAAAAAAGAAGTAATGAAGTTGAGAATAAAGGAGGGGGGTCACTGAGACATTGGAGTAGGAGAGGGTGAGGAAAAATGGCAGTACTGAAGTATGAAATTTACAGAAAAAAATAGTAAAATAAATATAAAAGAAAATCACAATGTGCAAAGGTGTATAAATTAGGGGAAGAATAATTTTCAGCTCAAAGGCATATGAAATCACTAAATAAAGACTTCTACTTTGAAATTCAAAGTGTTCAAAGTAAAAAGACTCAATAGTATCTTTGTAGAATTGTCTAATTACTTTTAGAAGATGATAATAATTTACTATGAATCAGAGGAAGACAATGATTCAGTGTGGAACCAGATGCCTGACAGCCAGCAAGCTAGAAGCTAAATAAGAGTGATGTCATCGCAGACATGAACACAAATTATTTGTTCAGCAAAATAATGTATGCAGCCTAACCATTATCTGGAAGAATTAAAATTAGCCAGATATACAGTTTTTCTTATGAAGCAAACAACTTACAATTATATTGGACTAAGAAAAATAGGTTAAAATCATGAACAACTATAAAAATAGGATACAGAACATGATCGAACTAATTCTTCTAGGTATTAATGAATAAAATTGGAAAAGATGTAAGACTCCATGACTATAAACATCTATGAACAGAGAAGAAATTGTGGAAGGTTTTTGAGAGAAAAGAGGATGAGATATCTCAATGATAGTAACAGATAGGTGTTTTTAAAAACCATAATAAGTCTGAATTGTTCCTCTCCCTGAATTCCCTGAGGCCTACTGACACCAAGGACATCCAGGTGGTATGATCCCAACAACAGTGAGTTGCTCTCAGTTCCCAAAGCTCCGTTTTTTGATGCATTGCTCTACCTGCATTCCCAAAGACCTGCTTATACCAGGGATAACGAGGTGTGTTTCATTCTCCAAACTTCCCTGTCACACAAGTACCTCAAAACTTACCCAATAACTGTGAACTATACCTAATCCCCTATGCTAGATTGTCCATCCCAAACTCTGCCTGTATTCCCAGAAGTCTGCTGACACCAGCAACAACCATATGGCCAAAGAACAGCCTAAGATCACATTTAACAACAGACAGGGCAATATGTCACCTCTGCAGCCTATCTATCGTACTACAGAAAACTTAGATATCCTAAGAAAACTGAAGCATTAGAAAAATGACCTTCAATCTTATGAAGATAATAGAAACTTTTAAAGAGGAAAGAAAGTCCTTCAAGATACAGGAAAACACAATAAAGCTGGTGAATGAAATTGAAGACATAAAAAATGAAAATAGAAACAAGAAAACAGAAATTGAAATTCTGAAGATGGAAAACCTAGGTAAGAAAATGGGAACTATAAAGACAAGTATTACCAACAGAATACAAGATATTGAAGAAAGAATCTCTAGTATAGAAGATACGATAGAATATATATATATATCTGTCAAATAAAATGTTAAATTTAAAGAGTTCTTGGTATAAAACATTCATGAAATCTGGGACATAATGAAAAGACCAAATGTACAAAAAAAAAAATCTCAACAGACAAAATATTGAAATAACCCCGTCTTTTATCAGATCAACATTGATTAAAGTGAGACTGCAACAATGATGGAAACAACAGTAAGCCTATAACTTCTGGAAATTCAACAACTCTCCACTCAATAAAGAGATAAAGAAAGAAATTACAGACTTTCTAGAAGTCAATGAAAATGAATACACAACATATTCACACATGGGAGACAATGAAAACAGTGCCAAGAGTTCATTGCTCTAAGTGCCTTGATAAAGAAATTGGGCAGATCTAATACTAACAACTTCACACCTGAAAGCTCTAGATCAAAAAGAAACAAACACACCTAAGAGAAGTAGATATCAGGAAATAACCAAACTTGATGTTCAAATAAATCAATTGGAAGTGGAAAAAAAAAGCAACAAAATGAATCAATGAAAACAAGATTTTTTTTTGGAAAAAATCAACAACATAGCCAAATCTTTAACTGAACTAAGTAAAAAACAGAGAATATCCAAATTTCCAAAATCAGAGACAATAAGGGGAATATAACAGACACCCAGAAATACAAAGAAATATTATTAGATCATAGATTGAAAGACTGTAATCAACACAATTGGAAAATGTAAAAGAAATGGAGAATTTTCTTAATAGATACTCCTTATCAAATCTAACCAAGGTCTGATGAGAAACTTAAATAGAACTATAACCCCTAAGAAAATTAATGAAGTCATTAATAGTCTCCCAATGAAAAAAGAAAAAGGAAAGAACAAAAGAAAGAGAAAGACAGAGAGAGAACAAACAAAAACTCCAGGGACAGATAGTTTTAGCACAGAATTTTATAAGACTTTAAAAGAAGAGCTAACGTCAATACTCTGCTAATTCTTCCACAAATGAGAAACAATAACAACATTGCCAAATTCATTTTATGAGGCCAATTTCATCCTAATATGCAAACCATGCAAAGGTACATGAAAGGAAGAGAATTACCAATTCTCCTCATATATATAGATGCAAAATGCTCAATAAAATACTGGCAAATTAAATACAAGAAAACATAAAAAATATCAACCACCACAATGAAGTATGCTTCACCCCAGAGATGCAAGGATGGTTAACCATAAGAAAATTTGCTAATATAATTCAGCATATAAACAAAATTAAAGAAAAAATAACTACATGATTGTCTCATTACATCCTGAGAAGCCTTTGACAAAACCCAACATTTCTTCATGATAAAAATCTTGGAGAGATCACAAATAGGAAAGATATACCTCAACATAATGAAGAAAATTTACCTCAAACCTTTATCCTACATTAAATTAAATGGAGAGAAACTCCAAGTTAAGCAAGGCTGTCTACTCTTCCCATATATATTCAATATAGTACTTGAAATTCTAGCTAGAACAATAAGACAACTAAAGTTAATCAAAGGAATTCCAATAGAAAAGGAAGAACTAAAAGTATCACTATCTGCCTATGATATAATAGTATACATCAGTGACTCCAAAAATTCTACCAGAAAAATCCTATAACTGCTAAACACTTTCAAATAAAGTGGCTGGATATAAAATTACAAGAAAAAATAAGCGTACATCCTTTATACAAATGATAAATGGGCTGAGAAAGAAATTAGGCAAAGAACACCCTTCAAAAAAGTCATAAATAATATAAAATAATCTTGGTGTAACTGTACCAAAGCAAGTGAAAGAACTATATGACAAGAACTTCAAGACTTTGAAGAAAGAAGAAAGAAAGAAGAAAGAAGATACAAGATAGGAAAGTCTCCCATGCTCATGGATTGGAGAGATTAACATGGTGAAAATGTCAATCTTACCTAAAGAAATTTACAGATTCAATGCCAATTCCCATCAAAATTGTCATACAATTCTTTTCAGACCTGAAAGAACAATACTCAACACAGAAAAACAAAAAACACAGGATATCTAAAACAATACTGTTCACTAAAATTCTTCTGGGGATATCACCATCTCTGATTTTCAAGCTATACTATACAACTATAGTAATAAAAACTACATTTTATTAGAATAAAAACAGAAAAGTTGATCATGGAATAATGTGAAAGACCAGGAAGTAAATCCACACAGCTATGGACATTTAATTTTTGAAAAAGGAAAAAAAATATAATGGAAAAAATAAAAGTATCTTCAACAAATGGTACTAATCTAATGGGATGTCTATATATAGAAGAATTTTAATAGATCCATAACTATCACACTTCGCAAAACTCAAGTTCAGGTAGATCATAAACTTCAACATCAAACTGGATACACTGAATCCAACAAGAGAGCTTTGAAAATAGCTTTGAATGCATTAGTATAGGAGACAACTTCCTGAATAGAACTCCAACAGTCTAGGCACAAAGATTAACAATTATAATTGTGACCTGATGAAACTGAAAATCTTCTATAAGACAAAAGACACTATTAAAAGAACAAAACAGCAGCCCATTGAATAGGAAAAAAATATTCACCACACCTACCTGCAACAGAGGGCTTATATCATATATTTAAGCTCCCAGGGAATAAACCACTGACCAAAGAGTACACATGGAGGGACTCATGTCTACAGCTGCATATGTAGCAGAGAATGGTCTTGTTGGACATCAATGGGAGGGGAGGCCCTTGGCCCTAAGAAGGCTCAATGCCCCAGTACAGAGGAATGCCAAGACAGGGAAGCATGCGTGGGTGAGTTGGTAAGCAGGGGGAGGGGGGATGAGATAAGGGGTTTTTTTTGTTGTTTTTTGTTTTTAGGAGGGGAAACAAGGAAAGGAGATAACATTTGAAATGTAAATAATGAAATTATATAATAAAAAGAATAAAGAAAAAAAGAAAATTAAAAAAATGGGATACAAAGCTAAACAGAGAACTCTCAAAGGAAAAAACTTTAGAGTCTGGGAAGAACATATAGAAATGCACAACATCCATAGTCTTCAGGGAAATGAAAATCAAAATGACTGTGACTTTCAGAATGGCTAAGATCAAAAACTCAAGTGACAGATGATACTGGCAAGGATATGGAGCAAGGGGAACATGCCTCCATTGCTGGTTGGAGTGAACACTCATGCAACTACTTTGGAAATGAATTTAAAATTTTCTCAGAAAATTGGGACCTTCATGTGTTACTTCAAAACACAGCTGTACCACTCTTGCATATATCGAAAGGCATTGCACAGTGCCAAGGATAACTATCTATGCTCACCTATGTTCATAGAAGCTTTCTTTCTAACTCTTTAATTTAATTTGATTTCTTACATAATCCCTCCACATTCTGCTCACTGCCTTGTTCCCGGTGACCATGTCCTATAATACTTCCCCTTCTCTGATAGGGTGGAGTCCCCACTAGGTACCCTCCCACTTTGGCACACTTCAAGTCTCTTTGAGGCTATGCACTTCCTCTCCCACTGAGGCCAGACAAGGCAGCCCAGCTAGAAGAGCATATTCCACATACAGGCAATAGCTTTTGGGATAGACCCCACACTACTTGTTGGGGACACACATGAAAACCAAGCTGCATATCTGCTACATATATGTAGGGAGGCCTAGATCCAGCCCATGTATGTTCTTTAGTTGGTGGTTCAGACTGAGATTCTCAAGAGTCCTGGTTTGTTGACACATTTGGACTTCCTATGGAGTTCCAATCCCATTCAGGTGATGAGTGTGGCATCTCTAGGGTGATCTATAATAATAGGACAATGGAAATCCTAGAAATACATGATGGTGACCCTAGTTAAGACTCCTAGTAACTAGGAATAAGGAACCTGAAAATGTTTCCTCCTCTAATCAGGCAAGATTGCCACTGGAGGGATGTGGACACCAACCCAGACACAAATCTACAATCCACAATTTATCCTTCCTACAAGATGTGCAAGGATAAAGATGGAGCAAGAATTGAAGGAATGACTAACCAATGAGTGTACCAAATGACTCCTGAGAGGGTATCCTCTGATTTCTACATAGTGCTACAATAAATGTGCATATGTGCTCAAACATGCACACACACACACACTATATATACATATATAACATATATAAAATATATAGACTAATTCAAGTCTAAATAATTGTGTTATTTAGGTAACTTAGTGTATGTGAGGTGACAGGGAAATGAGTGGGACTGGGATGCAGATGTGAAAGTCACAAAGTATCAACAAAATTTTCTAAAAAGAAAAAAATACTTTCTCAGAAAGTATTAGAGCTATGCAGTAGAATGATACTCTCTGTGAAAATATATGCGTAAGTTTCCTTCGAGGCATATATGACAAAAACATTGGCTTTTTCAAAATGAAAACAATATGGCTCTCTAGAATAAGGAAAATGAAGTGGCATATTAGGTTGAGTTCCTGCAGCTTTACCCTGGTGTTCTATTTATCAGCATCAACCCTTTTCATTCACATAAAAAAATCATATTTGTTTCATTTTGTGCTTTCAACCTACTTCAGAGAGAAAGATTAAGTGTTAAGAGGACAGTCTTTTCTGGTAGAGTCTATTTAGTGTTCTGTATGCTGCTTGTGCCTTTATAGGCATCTTCTTTAGGTTTAGGAAATTTTCCTCTACGATTTTGTTGGAAATATTTTTTGTGCTTTTGGCCTGAGTGTCTTCTCCTTTTTCTATTTCCATTATTCTTATATTTGGACTTTTCACAAGTCCCATATTTTCTGGATATTTTTTATCTGATTTTTTCTTAATTTAGCATTTTCATTGACTGAAGTATCCATTTCTTCTATTGTGTACTTAATACCTAATATTCTCTCATCTGTCTCCTATATTCTGGTGGTAAGGGTTACCTCTAAAATTCCTATTTGATTTTCTAAATTCATCATTTAAAACCTTCTCTCAATTTGGATTTCATTTATTGATTCTATTTCCACTTTCAGATATTGAACTGTTTTATTCATTTACTTACATTGTGTATATATTTGAAGATTTCTTTATGAAATATTTTCATTTCCTATTTAAGGATTTTTATCTTATTTATATAAAAATAGAACAACAAAGCCCCCACATATATTATAAAATGTATTTCAAGATATTTAAATTTGACACATAAGTATGAAGGGGTGGAGGGGGCCTGAATGAGCACATAAAAAGCAAGAAAGCAGGGAGTGTATGTCCCTTTGACACATAATAATCTAAATATTAGATGTCAAAAATAAAGAAAGAACATTATATGCTACAAGTGAAAAAGACCAAGTAGTATATGAATGTACACCTATAAAAATAATGCCTAGTTTATCAATGGAGACTCTAAAAGTCAGGAAAATCCAGAAAAATTTCAACAGAGTATAAAAGACCAGAAGATGCCAGTCCAGACCACTATACCCAGGAAAACATTCTTTCATAATACATAGATAAAATAAGAATTTCCACTATACAACTGAATTTAAGAAATATCTATTTATAAACCAAGCCATTCAGGAGGTACTATAAGAAAAACTATAACTCAAAGAGGTTATCCATACCCAAAACATCACTGGTAATGAATAATCTGGACCATCAAATCCAAAAACAGGAAACACAGAGACACAAACACACACCACCACCACCACTACCACCACCACTACCACCACCACTACCACCTCAACACCATCACCAACAAAGAATAATTAATAATCATTTGGTCACTGATATGTTTTAACATCAAGGATTTATATCATCTCAGGATAAAAGGAAGAAAAATTATTCTAAGGAAATAAACATAAGAAACAAGCTCTGTAGCCACTTTAATATCTAACACATTAAATTTCAAATCAAACCTAATCTCAAGATATAAGAAATGTCACTACAGAGTCAACAAAAGAAAAATCCAAAGGATACTGCAATTCTAAACATCTATTCACCAAACACAGGGGCACCCAAGTTTGTAAAAAGATGCATTACTACAATTTAAGTCACCTATTTATACTCACACACTGATATTGGAAGATTTTAGTACCCCACTCTTGCCATTTGACAGAACAGGTCATCTAGACAAAAAACAAAGAGTTATTCTGAAGCTAATAGGTGTTATAAACCAAATAAAATTAATAAATAGTTACATAAAATTTCTTCCAAACACAAAAATGGAGAAAAATTCAAACCAATTCCACCAAAATCAGACAAAAGATGAAGATGTTCACTCTCCATACCTACAGTATTTGAAATTCAAGATAGAACAATGAGAAAACTGAAGATGAAAGAGATACTATTGAAGAAGAACAATCAAAGTATTTTTATTTGCAGATGCTATGGTAATGTACAAAAATGTCACTAAAACTTCACTGGAAAACTCTTGCAGATGATAAACACAGAAAAAGAAAGAGGAGGATATAAAATTAACTTAAAAAATCAATATCCTTTCTATATATAAATGACAATTGGACTGAAAAAGAAATCAGAGAAACAACACTTTTCACAGTTGCCTCAAATTATATAAAATATCATGGGGTAATGCTAACCAAGCCAATCAAAGATGTGTGTAACAAAATCTTTAACACACTGAAAAAGAAACTAAAGGAGATATCAATTGATGGAAAAATCTCACATATTCATGGAATGATATAATTGACATAGTAAAATTGACCATCCTACCAAAAGCAATCCTCATAAAAATTCGAACACAATTTTTTATAGACCTTGGAAAGACAACTCTCAACTTCAAATGGAGAAAAATAAAATACAATAAAATAAAACAAAGCAGATAGCTAGAACAATCTTTAACAATAAAAGAATGGCCAGATGTCTCACATTTTGAGATTTCAAATTGTACTGCAGAGTTATAATAATAATAAGCTACATAGAATTGACATAAAAAAGATATGTTAATCAATAGAATAAACCAGACATAAATTCACACATATATATGTGTGTGTATATATGTATGCACACACACACACACACACATATATATACAATATATATATATAAGTTTTTTTTTTTTTACAAAGAAGCAAGAAACACACACTGGGGAAAAAGCAGTATATTTCACAAATGTTGCTGGTCAAACTGGATGGCTGCATGTAGAAGAATCCACATAGATACATATTTATCCACAAAACTAAACTGGAAATAGATTAGAGACCTCAAAATAAAGCCACGTGTACTGAATGCGGTAGAAGAGAAATTGAGGAATAGCATTAAACTCATTAGCACAGGAAAAGACTTTCTAAAAAGGAAATCCATTAGTACAGGTACTAAGCCAAACAATTTAAATATAAATGAAACTTCATGCAACTTAGCAACTTCTGTATGACAAAGAACAAAGTCATTTGGACAATCTGGCAGGCTACAGAATTCTAAAAGATTTTTACCAAGTTCACATTTGATAGAGGGCTATTATTCAAAATATCTAAAAATTAAAAAAAAACTAGATATAAAACGATGAAAATATGGGATACTGTATCTAAACAGACAATTCTCAATAGAGAAAACATAAGTGCCTGAGTTAGAGACTTGTTCAACATCAGGGAAATGCGTATCAAAACTTCTTTGAGATTTTTTTCTTCTACTTGTCAGAATGTCTAAGATCAAGGAAATAAGTGATAGATAATGCTAGCATAAAATACAGAGTATGGAGAACACACGTCCTTTGCTGGTACAGCTATACTACATTGAGCATATACCAAAAGCATGCTTTTTCTTAAACTAGACACACTTGTTCAAACATATTCTCTGATGCATTATTGATGTCAGAAATTGCAAAAGACCTAGATGTCCTGCAACAGAAGAATGGATAAAGAAAATGTCATGCTGTTTTAATGTTTTATTACTTTGAAGAGACACCATGACCATGGCAATTCTTAGGAAAAAAAATCATTTAATTTTATCTGGCTTACAGTTTCAGACATTTAATGTATTATTGTCATGGTGGGAAGCATGGCAGACCAGAAGCAAACACAGTGCTAGAGAAGGATCTAATAGTTATATATCTTGATCTACAGACAGCAGATGTGAATCCCCCACTAGCCCTAGCTTAAACATATGAGACCTCAAAGCATGGTCCAATTGTCACATACTTCCTTCAACAACACCATACCTCCTTATAATGCCACTCCCAATGGGGTAAGGATTCAAACACATGAGTCTATGGGATCCATTTCTTTTCAAACTACCACATGCATATTTATATAATAGTGTGCAAAATAGCTTTAAAATAAAAATTAAATCAGGAAACCAAAGGTAAATGAATGAAACCAGAAAAAACAATCATCCTGAATGAGACATCCCAGACTCAGGAAGGATAGTATGGTATTCACTTATATGTGGATGTTAACTGTTAAGTCAAAGAACTAATTTACACACTGAAGAACACAGAGGTTAGGTATAGAGTTGGAGAGTAGGGAAGTTAGATAGATATATCTCCTTAGAAAAAGGAAACAGAATTGATTGGATGGGACTGGAATAGGGCTAGATAATGAAGTAAGGTATTAGATAGAAGATTCAGATGAGAAAAGGAATGTGGAAGAGATATCTAATATTAAGGACAATTTGAAGAGTATAGCATAGAAGCTTGCTATACATGCATAAAGGCTATCTCAATAAAATCACTAAATAATGGGGAAGACAGAGGCCCAAATGGTCATCCCTTGTCACTAAATGGAGCTTCTAATATCAGGACTAGGTCCTATCTAATAGAGTTGTTGGCCAAGGGGATCTCATGGGAAACTCCAGGCTATTACCAAGACTGTAAGTTGCTGTCTACAAGCTGTCAACAATGTCTCATTGCTGACAACAATGTCTATACAACTCATTGAAAGTGGAGAATTTAATCTGGTACCTACCGAGAGCCTTCACTCCTACAGCCTAGTGTCTTTGGTATAAGAAGTTACTCTATATACCACCAAAAGAAAAATGTAGTCACCAATACAGTCACAAACCCTTTGTTCTACAATGGTATCCTGACTGCAAAATATGCCAGGGTAATAGTGGCACAGAACTTGTAGGAGTAACTCTGGTGGTTTAAGTACGTCTAGCCCAGGTAGTAGCATATTTGGAGGTGTGGCCATGTTGGAGTAGGTGTTCCACTATGGACTTGAGAATTCAAATCATTCTAGCTTCCTGGAAGTCAGTCTTCTAGCACCCTTCAGATGAACATGCAGAACTCTCATCTCCTCCTGTACCATGTCTTCCTGGATGCTGCTATGCTCCCACCTTGATGATAATGGACTGAACTTCTGAACATTTTAACCAGCCCCAATTAAGTGTTGTCTTTATAAGAGTTGCCTTGGTCATGGTGTCTGTTCATAGTAATAGCTAAGGCAGTAAACAAACATATCTGATTTGAATTCAAGCTCACTCCATGAGATGGAACCCAACCAGGCACTGCTTGGGTGGTCTATGACCTGATAAAATGACTCCTAATGACAGTCTGCAGTATTCTTTGATCAGTGCCTTGCTCAGCACCGTCGAAGAAGCTTCTTCTTGCAGTCTATGGGAACAACTACATAGAACCACAGCCAGACATGCAGAAAATTAGTGATCTCAGAAAACTCAGCCCTAAATGGAATACCTTAGTCAAGTCCCTCACTTAGGCACTCAAAGAACCATAGATGAGACAGAAAGAGTGTAAGTGCCAGAGGGGAATGACAACATCATGAAAACAAGTCCCCCTAAATCAACATGAATAATACACAAATAAACTCACTGAGACCCCAAGGCGGCATGCAAAGTGTCAGCATATGCCTGGACCAGGCCTTATGATTATATAATATTGCTTCCAGTTTAGAAGTTTTATGAGATTCTTGAGTGTGTGAGTGAATGTTTCTGTCTCTGTTGTGCCTTCCTTTGGATGTTTTCCTTCTGTTTGTTTGTCCTTCTTAACTCCAATGTATTTTTATTTTATTTTATTAATATCAAATATAATTCTGTTTGATTTCTAATGAGGGATAGAAACAGAGTAGATCTAAATGCCTTGGAAGTGTGAAGGAACTGGGAGGACTAAAGAGAAGAGAAACATATTATGTGTGAAAAACAATCTTTTTGCAATAAACAGAAAAATAAAAATTAACATTTCCATCTTAAAAACTTCACCAAACCAGAAGAGAGAATCTAGTTTGACAAAATAAAAAGAGAAAATAAACCAAAGACTTTTACAATAAAAAATTATTTATTTTGACAATAAAGACTACAGTACTTAATTTTTGAAGGTAACAATCTGGGGAATATTTTCCTAAGAAGCCTTGTTCTTTAAAGAACTACTAAAGAATTAGTTCCACTCCATACATAGATAATTGGAAACACTGTGGCAAAATACTAGCCTGAGCATGAAATATGTTTACTTGTGCAGCTCAAGTCTAAAACAAGTGTAAAGGTGGATATAAACAAGACAAAAATAAAATATAAATACTATATGCTCTGATGATGAAAACTTAGTTTTTTAATTGGAGAAATTCAAAGAAAAATGTATACATTAAAGCTTAAGTTAAAAAAAAAGTTTTCCTCTCACATGTACCTGCTATATAAAGGAAATAATGAAAAACTAAGAAGCATAAAAATATAGTAAAATATGGATGGGAAAGGATGCAGATCAAGGTTGTTGTTTCTAATGAAAGCAAAGGAATGCAATATGGTAATGATACAGAGAAAGTCAAAGATTTAGGAGGGTGCAATGCACAGAGTACTAAGGGGCCAGTAAGATGGCCCAGGTGGTAAAAGCATTTACCACTCAAATCTGACAGCCAAAGCTGAATCTCTAAAATTTATATAAAACAATGTTTATGATGATACACATTTGTAATACCAGCACTTCTCCTGCAAAATGGGAGATGAACACAAGACAATTGAATAGAAGCTCACAGGCAGCTAGCCAGAAGTATACAGTGACATAACCAAGAGGAACTCTGTCTAACAAAGTTGAAAGCAAGAACTGACCCCTGAGAAGAAAACCTCTGATTGTTACATGAGTACTATGATACATGTGTATACATGCTGAAAAATGCAGACACACACACACATACTATATACACATATAAAATATATAGAATATACAAACTAATTCAAGTTTAAATAATTGTATTATTTAGGTAACTATAAGAACAAAAATATAAACTTTTGTATTACAAATACTAGTTTTTAAGATAATAGATAAAACAATAAGTGTTTAACTATATCCAGAAATGTACAGCAAACAATACATTAAGAAAGAAAGTAATATTACCTTGAAAAATAAATATGAGCCTGTGTTTTATGTTAAAATGTGATAAATTCTTTCACTGATTGCAAGGAAATCCAAATTTACACTTTTCACAAAAGACAAATATTAGATAAAATATTCAGTACCTTTACAGATAGAAATGTGAGCACAATTATACCAGAACACACACACAAACATACACACAGGACACATAGAAAATATTCCAGATCATCTGCTTGCCTTGTAGGACTGAGCAACTGCTGGATCCTCGGACTTCCATTCACAGCTTCTGCCGACCATTGTTGGGAGTTGGACTACAGACTGATCAGCACATAGAAGCTGTGATCCAGAGTGGAGCGACGCTGCATCTCAACCTGGAAGCCAAACGTGGCAACGCTTAAGGGTCTATCGCATAGAACTGGTTTGGGTGGCATGAAAAGTGTAAGATTTAAGTAGTCCGAGAGAAGTCTGAGGAGATGTCAGCTGACCCCCACTGGTGACCGCATAGTGTATTACAAGAACAGCAGGAGATCTGGTATGGAGCCAGCCTGTGCCTACTGCATGTACCTGCACATGCACACTGTGGATGGCAGAGCTGGAGAGACAGGATGACATTTGAAGCCCGGAAGATCATGAGTAAGTCCAAGATGAGCTTTTACAACATTAGATTTTTGCTCTTTCTTTGATCTGATTAAATTATGCCCTGCTTCTTCTCTCTTGGAAGAAGAA
>NW_022196891.1:762741-821520 GCF_008632895.1 Mastomys coucha
AAAAAAAAAAAAAAAAAGAAAAGAAAAGAAAAGAAAATATTCCAACATACAAATATAAATAACCCTAAAAAGAGCCCCAGTGATAAGATTAGGCAGAGTTTTGAGTTTTAATTCATTCACAGAGAGTACTGTGAACCCTTCAAAAAGTTTAAGGATGTAAATGATCATTAAATCAAAACGACTCAGTATTTTAGCAGCAGATTGTATATGGTAACATTTACAGAAAAATTGGAAACAGTTCTGCTTGGTCAGGATTATAAATATATTTTTAAGGAACTTTAACCTCTCTGATAAAGACAGGTCAACTAGAAAACCAAAACATAAAAGTATAAAAGTTCTGAGAAACATGAACCATTATACACCAGGGTGGCCATTTATATACAAAACTGTGTACTTTAAACTGCATAAAGCACTCTCTTTTCAAGTGCCCACAGAAATAAAAGAAACTGACAATATATTTAGCCTGAAAAGAAAAGACAAACAAAAGTAGCTTACACATCTTTTAAAACAAGACCCATTATAAACAAGCCCAAAGAAGAAAATATGAACTAAAATATCCTGGCCTAAGGTGAACATCTGACACAGAAAAATCCACATGTGTGGTCCAGCAGGCCTGCCAGGAAACTATGGGCAACGAATGAAAACATGCATACTAAGCAGACAGACCACAAAATTAGAAACTACCAAGCAGTAAAGTATGAAGAATTAACAAACAAATAAACATGGTTAAAAGCTCAACAGTGTCAGCCTGAAAGCTTGATTAGGGAGAGTATAGGGAACACATCTCTATTGGTGCTGTGTCATGATTCACGCCTACTGTTTCTCAATAAAAGGGAAGAAGGGGTCTATTCCTCAAACCACAGTAATAAACACTACAGGAGCTTGATGTTACACAGGGCATCTGCTGTAGAACTTGGATTTTTCTGTTACCTTTTTTAAAAATTGGATATTTTAGGTATTCACATTTCAAATGTTATCCCCTTTCCCATTTCCCCTCAGAATCCCTTACACCATACACCCTTCCCCTGTTTCTATGAAGGTGCTCTCTCACCCACACACCTACTTCCATCTCACCACCCTGGCATTCATATATGCTGGGGAATCAAGCCTAAACAGGACCAAAGGCCACTTCTCCCATTGATTCCTAACAAGGCCACCCTCTGCTACATATGCAGATGGAGCCATGGGTCCCTCTTGTACTTTATGGTTGGTGGCTTAGTCATTGGGAGCTCTGAGGGGTCTGGTTGTTTGATATTGTTGGTCTTCATATGAGGTTGCAAACACATTCAGCTCCTTCAGTCCTTTCTCTAACTCCTCCACTGCGGTCTGTGCTCAGTCCAATGGTTGGCCTCTAGCATCTGCTTCTATATTTGTCAGGCTCTAAAAGAGCCTCTCAGAAGACAGCTATAACAGGCTCAGCAAGCCCTTCCTGGCATCCTCAATAGTGTCTGGGTTTGGTGACTATATATTGGATGAATCCCCAGGCAGGGGCATCTCTGGGTGGCCTTTCAGTCTCTGCTCCACACTTTGTCTCCATATTTCCTTTAAAAAGGAGACATTCTGGGTTAAAAATTGGATATGAGTGTGTAGCCCCCTCCTCCGACTAGGGGCCTTTCCTAAGCTCTAGATATGGTCTATACAGGTTCTCCCTCCTCTTTGTTGGGCATTTCAGGTAATCTCATCCCTGTTGGGTCCTGGTAGCCTCTTGCTTTCCATGAATCAGGGACTTGTGGGGAGCTACCCAGTTCCTATCCCCCATTGCTCCACAACTCTGTTCAAATTCCTGATCCTCTGTATATCACCCCTGTCTCCTCCCATACCTGATTCTGCCCCCTTTTCCCTCCTCCACTCTTCCTCACAAGTCTCTCTCAACCTATACGTCCAGTATTTTGTTCCTCCTTCTAAGGAGGACTGAAGCATCCACATTTTGGTCTTCCTTCTTCTTGACTTTCATATGATCAGTGAGTTGTATCTTGGGTATTCTGAGCTTTTGGGCTAATATCACTTATCTATGAGAACATAACATGTGTGTTCTTTTGTGACTGAGTTTCCTCACTCAGGATGATATAGTAAAGTTCCATTGATTTGTGTAAAAATTTCATGAAGTCGTGTGTTAATAGGTGTGTAGTATTTATTCCATTGTGTAAACTTACCACATTTTCGATATCCATTCCTCTCTTGAAGGACATCTGGGTTCTTTCCACTTTCTGGCTATTGTAAATATGGCTGCTATGAACATAGTGGAGCATATGTCCTTGTTATATGTTAAAACATCTTCTGGTTTGTAGCCCGCGCAGTCGTCTCGCCAGCAAGAAGACACGCGGACACACTAGGTTCCTTCTGCAGCAACTGTCTATTGTCTCCATCCATAGGGAAAAAAGGGGTCGAACCCAAAATCCGCACTGCTTATATACACCACAGTGTGGCATATCTGCCCACAGTATGGCATGTCTGCCCATGATTGGCTTTCCGCTCATTACCCTACGCAACGCCCAGGGATGGGCCGTGACATGGCATCCTTTTCACTCCACGCACATGCACAAACAGTTCTCCATGCACATGCGCAAACAGTTGTCCACTAGGAGTTAACAGCAGAAGTAGGTGCCATCCCGCCATGGCGAATGCCTCTCCAGCTTCACGGCTCCCCACACTGGTTATATGCCCAGGAGTCATATAGCTGGATCCTCACGTAGTACTATGTCCAATTTTCTAAGGAATGGCCAGACTGATTTCCAGAATGGTCGTACCAGCTTGCAGTCTCACCAGGAATGGAAGAGAGTTCCTCTTTCTCCACATCCACACCAGCATCTGCTGTCACCTGAGTTTTTGATCTTAGCCTTTCTGACTGGTGTGAGGTGAAACTAAGAGTTTTTATGATTTGCATTTCTCTTAATGACTAAGGATGCTGAACATTTCTTTAGGTTTTTCTTGGCCATTTGAGTTTCCTCAGTTGAAAATTCTTTATTTAGCTCTGTACCTCATTTTTAATAGGGTTGTTTGGTTCTCTGGAGTCTAACTTCTTGAGTTCTTTGTATATATTAAGTATTAGCCCTCTATTGGATGTAGAATTGGTAAAGATCTTTTCCCAATCTGTTGGTTGCTGTTTTCTACTATTGACAGAATTCTTTTACTCACAGAAGCTTTGCAATTTTATGAGGTTCCATTTGTTGATTCTGATCTTAGAGCATAAGCCATTGGTGATCTGTCCAGAAAAATTTCCCTTGTACCCAAGTGTTTGAAATTCTTCCCCACTTTCTCTTCTGTATGTTTCAGTGTATATGGTCTTTTGTGGAGGTCCTTGATCCACTTAGACTTGAGCTTTGTACAAGGAGATAAAAATGGATTGATATGCCTTCTTCTACATGCTGACTGCCACTTGAACCACCACCATTTGTTGAAAATGCTGTATTTTGTGTGTGTGTGTGTGCTTAATTTTTTTCTTTTAATTGGATATTTTAACTATTTACTTTCAAATGTTACCACATTTTCCAGTTTCCTCTCTTCAAATCCCCTATCCCATCCCCCTTACCCTTCTAATATGAGGGTGCTCCCCTACCAACCTACTCATTCCTGCCTTACTGCCCTAGCATTCCTCTTCAGTAAAACAATTTCTAGCCAATATGTTGGTTGTCCTTTTGTCCTATTGACAGTATCCTTTGCCTTACAAAAGCTTTGCAATTTTATGAGGTCCCATTTGTCTATTGTTGATTTCAGAGCATAAGCCTTTGGTGTTCTCTTCATGAACTTTTCTCCTGTGCCCATGTATTTGAGGTTTTCCCCACTTATTCTTCTGTTAGATTCAGTATATCTCATTTTATGTGGAAGTCCTTGATCCATTTGGAATTGAGCTTTGTACAGAGAGAAGAGTATAGATCAATGTGCATTCTTCTAAATTTTGAACACCAGATAATCCAGTACCATTTGTTGAAAATGTTGTCTTTTTTCCACTGAATTGTTTTATCTCCTTTGTCAAAGATCAAATAACCATAGGTGTGCAGCTTCATTTCTGGGTCTACAATTCTATTCCATTGATCTACCTGCCTGTCACTATACCAATAACATGCAGTTATTATCACTATTGCTCTACAATGTAGCTTGAGGTCAGGAATGGTGATTCCCCCAGATGGTCTTTTATTGTTGAGAATAGTTTTTGCTATCCTGGGTTTTTTTGTGATTCCAAATGAATTTGAGAATTGCTATTTATAACTGTATGAAGTATTTTGAAGGGAATTGCATTGAATTAGTAGATTGCTTTCAGCAAGATGTCCATTTTTACTATACTAATCCTGCCAATCTATGAGCATGGGAGATCTTCCCATCTTCTGAAATCTTCTTTGATTACTTTCTTCAGGGACTTAAAGCTCTTGACAAACAGATCTTTCACTTGCTTAGTTAATGTTGCAGGAATTATTAAATAATAATAAAAAAAAAATGAATCCACCCCGCAAACTCCCTTTTCCAACATGCCACGTTCTTGAGCTTATACCGTCTATCTGGCATCACCATGTCCCTGCGGGCTCTTGTTATTTTCTCTTAGCTATCTGCAACATCTTGCTTACATGCAATGCCTTACACACCACCAAATCATTCATCTAGCTAGCATCTAGTACCCAGTAGGTAATGCATGACTCTTAAGGCTTTAATATCCATTCAGGCTTATATAATAATAAGATCAAAATTTACAAGATGCCGATACAATAATTTCAGAACCAAATAATGAAGACAATATTTTGACCCAATTAATTTAACATTTTAAAAACCTTAGCCTGGTTATAACCACATGTGGTCTGAATTATCCTCCTCGTCTGACTCCATGATGAAGATCCTGCTCTTCCTCCTCTCTAAACTTTCTGCTCCTCCAACTCTAGCTCCACCCCTCTATCCCTGTCCAATCACAGGCCTGTCACTGCCCTAATGTGATTGGGTAGAAAAAATGCTGCAACAAGTTAGAGTTACAAAAATGTAAAAAAATGTATTCTGTATTATTTGTAACTACTGTGAAGGGTGTTGTTTCCTTAATTTCTTTCTCAGTTTGTTTATCCTTTGAGGAGAGAGAGGTCACTGATTTGTTTGACTTAATTTTATAGCCAGTCACTTTGCTAAAGTTGTTTATCAGGTTTAGGAGTTCTCTGGTGGAATTTTTGGGGCTATTTAATTATACTATTATATCATCTACAAATAATATTTTGATTTCTTCCTTACCAATTTGTATCATTTTGGCCTATTTTGTTGTCTAATTGCTCTGGCTAGGACTTCAAGTACTATATTGAATAAGTAGGGTGAGCACGGGCAGCTTTGTATAGTCCCTGATTTTAGTGGGATTGCTTCAAGTTTCACTCCATTTTGTTTGATGTTGGCTACTGGATTGGTGAATATTGCTTTTACTATGTTTAGGTATAAGCCTTAAATTCTTGATTTTTTCCAAGACTTTTAACATGAAGGGGTGTTGAATTTTGTTAAATGCTTTCTCAGAATCTAATGAGATGATTATGTGGGGGTTTTTCCCTTTGTGTTTGTATGCATAGTGGATTACATTGATGGAATACTTTATATTGAACCATCCCTCCACCCTTGAGATTAAGCCTACAGGATCATGGTGAATGAACATTTTGATGTGTCCTTGGATTTGTTTTGCAAGAATTTTATTGAGTATTTTTGCATTGATATTTATAATGTGAATTGATCTAATGTTTTCTTTCTTTGTGTGGATTAGATATAAGCATAATTGTGGCTTCATAGAATGAATTGTGTAGTGTTCCTTCTGTTTGTATTTGGTAGAATGCTTTGAAGAGTACTGGTATTAGGTCTTCTTTGAAGTTCGGATAGAATTCTGCCGTAAAACCATATGGTTGTGGGCCTTTTTGGTTGGGAGAATTTTAATGTCTTCTTCTATTTCCTTATGGCTTATGAAACTGTTTGAATGGTTTATCTTATCATCATTTAAATTTCATACCAGACATCTGTCTAAAAACTTATCCATTATATCTGTATTTTCCAGTTTTGTCATGTATAGGCTTTTGGAGTATGATCTAATCACTATTTGAATTTCCTCAATTTCTGTTGTTATGTCTTCCTTTTCATTTCATTTCTGATTTTGTTAATTTGGATTCTGTTTCTGTACTCTCTGGTTAGTCTGGCTGAAAGTTTATCTTGTTGACTTTCTCAAAGAACCACCTCCTGCTTTTTTTTTTTGATTCTTTGTATACTTCTCTTTGTTTCTACCTGGTTGATTTCAGCTCTGAATTTGATTATTTCCTGCCATCTAATCCTCTTGTGTATATTTGCTTCTTTTTATTCTAGAGATTTTAGGTGTGCTCTCAAGCTGCTAGTGTATGATCTCTCCAATTTCTTTTTGGAGGCACTTAGAGTTTTCCTCTTAGCACTGCTTTCATTGTATCCCTTAAGCTTTGGTATGTAGTGTATTCCTTTTCATTAAACTCTAAAAGGCCTTTAATTTCTTTCTTTATTTCTTTCTTGACCAAGTTATCATTGAGTAGAACATTGTTCAGGTTCCATGTATATGTGGGCTTTCTGTTGATTTTGTTCTTATTGAAGCACAGCCTTAGTCTATGGTGATCTAAAAAGATGCATGGGGTTATTTAAATCTTCTTGTATTTATTGAGGCCTGTTTTGTGACTAATTGTATGGTTAATTTTGGAGAAGGTACCTGAAGTGCTGAGAAGAACGTGTATTTTTGTTTGTTTGTTCTTGGAAGAAATGTGCTATAGATATTTGTTAAGTCCATTTGTATCATAACTTTAGTTACTTTCACTGTATATCTCTTTAGCTTCATTTCCATAATCTTTTCATTGATAAGAGTGGGATGTTCAAGTCTCCCAATAGTATATTTAAGGTACAGTGTCTGTTATCAGCTTTAGTAAAGTTTCTTTATGAATATGGGTGCCCTTACTTTTGGAGTATAGATGTTAATAATTGAGAGTTCATCTTGGTAGATTTTCCTTTCGTGAGTATGAAGTGTTCTTCCTTATTTTTTGGTAACTTTTGGTTGAAAGTCAATTTTATTCAATATTAAAATCGCTATTTCAGCTTGTTTCTTGGGACTATTTGCTTGGAAAATTATTTTCCAAGCTTTTACTCTGAGGTAGTGTTTGTCTTTGTCACCAAGGTACATTTCCTGTATGTAGAAAAATGCTAGGTCTGTGTCTTTATCCTATCTGTTACTCTATGTCTTTTTATTGGGGAGTTGACTCCATTGATGTTAAGAGATATTAAGGAATAGTGATTGTTTCTTCCTGTTATTTTTGTTGTTAGAGATGGAATTATGTGTATGTAGCTATTGCCTTTTGGGTTTATTGAAAGAAGATTACTTTCATCCTTTTTCTAGGGTGTAATTTCATCCTGTGTTTTCCATCTATTATCCTTTGCAGGACTGAATTCTGGAAAGATATTGTAGAAATTTTGTTTTGTCATAGAATATCTTGTTTTCTCCATCTATGTTACTTGAGAATTTTGCTTGGTATCATAGCCTGAACTGGCATTTGTTTTCTCTTATGGTCTATATGACATCTGCCCAGGAACTTCTGGATTTTAGAGTCTCTAGTGAGAAGTTTGGTGTAATTCTGATAGGCCTGCCTTTATATGTTCCTTGACTGTTTTCCCTTACTGCTTTTAATATTCTTTCTTTGTTTTGTGCATTTGGTGATTTGATTATTATGTGACAGAAGGAATTTCTTTTCTGGTCCAGTCTATTTGGAGTTTTGTAGGCTTCTTGTATGTTCGTAGGTATCTCTTTACGTTAGGAAAGTTTTCTTCAATAATTTTGTTGAAGATATGTACTGGCCCTTTAAGTTGGGAATCTTTGTTCTCTTCTATACCTATTATCCTTAGGGTTGATCTTTTCATTGTGTCCTGGATTTCCAGGATGTTTTGGATTAGGAGCCTTTTGCATTTTGTATTTTCTTTGACTGTTGTGTCAATGTTTTCTATGGTATCTTCTGAACCTGAGATTGTTTCTCCTATTCTTTCTTTTTAATTTTTATTAGATATTTTCTTTATTTACATTTCAAATGTTATCCCCTTTCCTAATTTTCACTGTGAAAACCCCTATCCCATCCCGCTCCCCCTGCTCACCAACCACCTACTTTCAATTTCCTTACACTGGGTTATCTAGCCTTCCTCCCATTGATGTCTGACAAGGCCATCGTCTGATACATATGCTGCTGGAGCCATGAGTCCCTCCATGTGTACTCTTAAGTTGGTGGTTTAGTCCCTGGGAGCTCTGGGTTCATATTTTGGTTCCTCCTATAGGGCTGCAAACCTCTTCAGATCCTTCAGTCCTTTCTCCAACCTCTCCACTGGCAACCCTGTGCTCAGTCTAATGATTGGCTTCTAGTATCCACCTCTGTATTTGTCAGGCACTGGCAAAGCCTCTCAGGAGATAGCTATAACAGGCTCCTGTCAGCAAGCACTTTTTGGCATCCACAATTGTGTCTGTGTTTGGTAACGGTATATGATATGGATCCCCAGGTGGGGAAGTCTCTGGATGGCCTTTACTTCACTCTCTACACAGATTTTTTTTTTAATCTCTTCCCATGGGTGTTTTGTTCCCTTCTAAGAAGGACCGAAGTATCCACACTTTGGTTTTCCTGCTTCTTAAGATCGTGTGGTCTGTGAATTGTACTCCTGGGCATATACCCAGAAGGTTCTCCAACATGTAATAAGGACACATGCTTCACTATGTTCATAGCAGCCATATTTATAATAGTCAGAAGCTGGAAACAACCCAGTTGTCCCTCAACAGAGTAATGGATACATAAGATGTGGTACATTGCTGGTGAGATGGTTCAGTGGGTAAGAGCACTGACTGCTCTTCAGCAGGTTCTGAGTTCAAAACCTTAGCAACCACATGGTGGCTCACAACCACACGTAATGAGATCTGGTACATCTGAAGTCAGCTACAGAGTACTTATGTATAATAATACATACATTTTTTTTTTTAAAAAAAAAAGAACCTTTAAAAAATGTGGTACATTTACATAAGGATAGATCCCCAAAACAAAACATTGATAAAAGATATAATCAGTTCAGAAAATAATTGCAGTTGGCAACAAACATTATAAGTGTTCAATTTCACAGACAATATAATTTAAATTTATATTTAATCATTACTTTCCCCATATCAGACTGAATATATTTTACAGGAATGAGGACATGTACAAAAGTGAAATAAAACCTTCAAGTCATAGTCTAAATTTACATTTAAAAAACAACAAACTATCTTTAAAACTGTCAAATATTAGCAAAAATATTTAAATATTATTTGTTTTTGCTAGAAGATGTTCACATGATGGGAACAGATGAAAAGGAGCTGTATATGTGGTATGACACAAGTGCTAAAGAGCAAAATAGTAAAAGCAGGTTGAGAGTAATTTCAATTGGGAAGGGGAACTTGTAATAATACAAAGAATGAGGACCGGTGGGAAATTAATTACCACTAATAATCTTGAATATTTCATAGGGAAACATGATTTTTTAATCTTACTTAAAGTATATTTTACAAATATATTCTAAATGAAGTTATGTCAATACTGAAAAAGTAACTCCCTAAAGCCATTCACTAATAAAAACCAGAGTGCTAGACTTGGAAAACATCAAGTTGTTGGTGAGAGAAATCCAACAAACATAGTAAAAAATATAGAATACAAGCATTCCCAGAATTTAAAAGTAGGGTCCTATTGCTGAAGACACTGCACATTTTATAAAGATTTGGGGGACTCAAGCTGGTACTAACCTTGAAGCCTCCTCCCTATAGACTAGATGTCATAGTATCTAAAGATGCTACCCAAGCTCAACAGAGAAAAAAATTCAGTAGTGTTCGCCAGCTATGAAGTCTATGAACCACAACAGTAACCTACATAGCAAGACATGCACAATGGTGCAATAGTGATTCTTTTATCTTGGAGCTAACCAACAGCTATCTAATTGGATTAAAGGCCTATGCAATAGACCTATTAAAATCCTTGCCAATTACCAATAGCTAGAAAAGTTATAGAACCTAATGAAGAACTACTCTACTACTGACATTTTCTTAAAGTAATATAATTTGTTGCTACATTCTAAATACATTTTGTACCCACAAATAAGGTTAGTTTTTCTCTTTCATCAAAAACCCTTTTCACAACAAGTATAGATTATTGCAAACTTCCACAACTTATATAAATTTAGAGACTAAGTAACCATGGGGTGTCCAGTCTTAACTACTACATCTACAACACAACAGTTACACATAAATTTCAGTGAAATTCACAGAAGATGGGGCAGAAAGATTCTAAGAGCCAGAGAGAACCAAGATATCTGCAGCTAGATAGTGTTTTCTAAACATGACAGGTAATCTACACTTAGCAATGTGGTTTCCCAAATAAGATATACATAAGGATAATAGCAATTGACATGTCAATTTGGCCATGGGAAATTTCACAAAATCCCATCACTAGATGAACTAAAGACAATCAGTGGTTGCTGAAAGAAGGAGAATTCATTTTCTCAGGGTCATCTTCCTGATAGATTATCCAAACCCAAGTGCTTATCTTTAAATACTTTTAAATAGGAAAAAAATTAAAATGACCATGAGGATCTCTATATTGACCAGAAGGATCTCTCTCTCTCTCCCTCTCCCTCTCTCTCTTTCTCTCTCTCTCTCTTTCTCTTTCTTAATCTCTCTCTCTTTTTCTCTCTCCCACTCCCTCTCCCTCTGTGTGTATGTATGTATGTTTGCATATGTACCTGTACACATTTATGTGTGTATGCATGTGTTTATGTGTATATATGTATATGTTCATATATGTGTGCATTTTGCATGTATATGAGTATATGTGTGAATGCATGTATGTATCTGTGTGTGTATATGTGGGTATATGTGGGTGTGTCTAAGAGTAGGCTTGTATGTGCCTGTGTATGTATATGTGTGTATGTATGTGTATGTGTATGTGTGCGTGTTTATCTCACAGTATGCCTGAGTGTGCCTATGTATGTATGTGTGTGTATGTTATGTATGTGTATGTGTGTGTGTGTGTATTTATCTCACAATAATAACTAAAGAAAAGATTATGAGTTCAGAAGCATGTCAGTGTCACAGCAGAAATTGGAAGAAGAAAGGGGAAAGTAATGAAAATATAGTACTTTTAATAAAAATTTTAAAACATAAATTGTTTTACATATAATCAATTTAGCATCTTTATTTGTAGAAATCATTTCAAATAAAACAATCTAATATGCTACCAAAAATTAATGTATAAGGACATTTTAGGGCTCTACTTAACATAATAAATACTGAGCGCAATCTAAATATTTAAAAATAATGATTAAATAAATGCGCATTTGTGAATTGCTATTTCATATTTTAAATAATCATTTGAACTCAATATATTAAATTTGAAATGTTTATGGTATGATTAGTGAATAAAAGTAAGTCACAGAACAGCACACATATACAAATTTTGAGTTACTAATATATGGGAGTAAGCAAATAGATAAAAGAGGAAACTATTATGACATGCATTTCACAATGTTAATAATAGTATTACATCATTAGAGTATATATTCTTTTTATGTCCTCTATTTTATGAAATGTTCACATTTTCTATACAGAAACTATATTTTCAGAAGTAGAAAATAATGTGCCCACAAAGAGACCATAGCACTTGAGAATCTGGTATTCAATAAATGCTTTTTAAAACTGATTAAAAGTCAAATGCCAAATTTTCAACTCAGTACATAAACATCTGAAAAATTTTCTTAACTAATTTTCCCATTTTCACACTGAAACCGCAAAACATGACTGACACACTGAAATCTTGTGAGTTGAAGTAATTGGAGCCAAGATAAGATGACAGGTTATCAACTCTAATTCATAGCATTAGCAGGAAACTGCTAGTGAAGAAACTACATGAGCAAATAGGTGGATCACACTAAATAAATGCCTAAAAGAGTATCCAGCTTTAACAGCTGATGAGTTGGGTAATTCAGGAAGAGTGGAGGAGCTGTCAGGGAGGTTAAAGCATCCTCCAGAAACATAACAGCAAGCAAATTTGAACATTCTATATGGTATGTTAAAAAGCAGCTCAGATTGAACAGCCAAAAAGCATTTGAACATAAAGGACAAAGATAAAAGTCTCACAACACATCATAGTGAGTTAAAATATAGGTACATTAATTGGGGTATCATGTTATTGGCAAGAAGATAGAGAGTAGCATACCAATATTGAACCACAGAAATAAAACCAACTAATTTGTACCCAAGTGTTACTTCAAATGTGCCTAGGATAACATACTAGGTATTATTGATTATCACCTCACTGTTAGGCTACTTCTCCCTGTGTGAGGTGTCATGAGATCTACTCTATATAATAAATATGCAGAAGACTTCATGCTAATATCTCTAGCAAAACATGGATTATGGACTAATTTAGATAACACTTTTTATTCTAACTTGAGAATAGTAAATATTTTATATTGTTTTCAACTCAACTACAGTAGAAAAATATTATAAAATGAAGCACATACAAGCAAAGTTATAAGTAAATATCCAACTTTAAAAGAACCAGTAAGGAAATGGAAGAACTGAATATATTCTCTAATTAACCCAAAGATTTTAAGGGTGGAGTCAGAATCACAAGAATCAGATATCAGAGTCCAGGTTTTAGAAAAACATCAAAGATGCAATTCTGAATCATTAGAGAAAGCCTCCAAGTCTCAACTTTGCAGGACATGCCCAGCAAGTACTTCCATTCTCATACATCACATGCACCTTTACAGAGATGAGAATTGGAGCCTGTAACCAACCTTTTGGCTGCATTACTTACACAGAAAGAGCTGTCTCAATCCCAAATGAGAAGTTTGTGTGGCATGACTACATGGATTATACAATATTTTTCAAGCATCTCTGACATAAATCTGTTGGCACAGATTTCTTTATTATAAGAAAGTACAAGATTCTAAGTAGTCTACTAAAAGCTTTCTACTAATAAATAGTTTCATATTTTCACATTCACCACTAAGGTTTGTAGCTATAAGGTCTACCTCATGCAACAAGGCAACTACCATTCGTTTTTCATGGAGCAAACCTCCAAAGTAAAAGAGACTGGATTGATTAACTGCTGTTTAACATTATCCTCCCTGACATAATACTAGCATGTAAAAATACTCTGTACTCAGGAGTGGCAAAATCCACATTTTTTAAACAGCACAAAGACTCTAGTTGTGCATTCTCAAGTTCTCATAAATTTCAGAAGAGTGGAATCTTACAAAACAGGTTTATCAATGTCATCTGAACCTAGGAAGAAATATCAACAAAATTTTAGGAAAATACACATATAATCAACTTATAGACCAAAAGGGGAGACCTTTTGGAATCTTTAAAATATTGGAAACTGAATAAAGCCTCTAAAAAACCTAATGAAACCTCCAAAATCATGCAGAACTGTGCAGAGGGAAAATGCAGATCATATCTTTAACTGTGATATTTCATTTAAAAAAAAAACAAAAGAAGAAGGAGAATAGAAGAAGGAGAAAGAGCAGGAAGAAGAGGAGAGAGAGGAGGAAGAGGAGGAGAGGGAGAGGGAGAGGGAGAAGGAGAAGGAGAAGCCTAAATGAAAAAAAGTAAATTACAAAAGAGATATTGATCTATATATACACCAGAATATTATTAGGAGTATTTGTAGTGTTCCTTATTTTGTTATTTTTTAGACCACTGTTTGGTTTTATACTGGGCTATCTCTTTTCCTTCCCTCCCTCCAAATATGTTCATAGACCCATTTTTAATAAGATAGAAGTTGTAGGTTCTCCTCTGGGATCAATGACTTCACTGGCCCTGGTTAGTTAGCTAGATTTTCCACTAACAGTTATGATTTTTTTCCATGTTGAGTGGGTCATAAGTTCAATAAGATACCTTTTAATCATTGCCAAGGTAAGTACCCCACTACTGCACCCTTAGGATTATTGTGGTATAGAGTTAATTGTTGATGATCCTATGTGTTATAGCAGGTTAGGACTGTTGGCTACCTGACTTCTTTAGAAGTTTACATTACAGCTTTTGAAAGCTAGTCTTCAGGGAGGACTAGCTTTTTTGCATTTAGATCAGTCACACCTCTGAGTATCTGAAATGCATGGTGTCTTCAGCAATAGAAACTTAACATCCATCCCTATGGATGTGTAATAAGGGCAATATTAATAACCTAGAATGTTCTAGGAATCTCATGGGCAACCCTGGTGTTGGAGTTTACTTAGGTTGTCTTTGACTCTTAGATGGACCATCATTTTTCCACATAAGAAAAATTTCATTCAAAGTATATATGTATATTTATATAGACATAGATATAAGGTGGGGTATTTAGGTAGATAGTTAATAATGATTTCTTATGATATTTTCTGACATCCTTAGTGTTATTTTATTCTCTTTCCTCTTTCTTTTATATACATCTCCCTTCCTTTCCATAAGTAGGCTCCCTGTTCATAGTGTCAACAATCGGATCACTCTTATCCTGCTATTGCTTTTTCAGTTGATATCCTGCCCACACTGTATTTTTTAATTAAAAATATGAAGACCAAGAAAATAGCAAAGCAAATACTCTAACAGATAAAAAAAAGTGGGAATAAAAGTCACTATTCAAATTATATATTTTTTTATATTGGAAGCAATAAAATGTACAACTAAAAACATTTTATTTATAAAGTTATTGAAACACACTTAAAGTAAAATATGGTAGAAATAATTACTACTATAGTTAGTGCTCTGAAACAGAGATTTCCCTCCAGTCTCAAGAGGAACACTTATTAACTGCTGGTGGGAATATAAACTGTGTAGCCACTATTGAAAACAGTGGGGAGATCCCTCAAAAACTAAAAATAGACTCTCTATATGACCATACTATAATAGTATGGGTATATACCCAAAGCACTCCATAGTCTCGTCTAGATATAAATACTATAAACCCATTGCCATCTGCTTACAAAAACCAGGAAAAAAACAGCCTAGATGTTCATCAACTGAAGGATGGGTTTAAAAATGTGACATATTTATATAATCAAACATTACTCACCTCTTTAAAAAAACAAAATTATGAAATTTGTAGATAGATAAATTAAGGTAAAAAGAATCACTCTTTGTGAAATTACCCAGACCCAGGAAGATAAATATCATGATTTCCTCTCATCTGTGGATCTTAGTTTGAACCTTCAGATATTTGTGTTTCATTTGGAATACCCCAAATGTTAGGAAATTACTAAGAGAAAATATGGAGCAGCTTTCAAAAGAGGAGAGAGGAAATGCACTGCCAAAAAGAATTAAAGGGGATAATATAACAAGAAGAGACAAACTAGAAGAGAGAAGAATAGGGAAGAGGAGGTAGTATGGTGAAAAAGAAAGACAGTAAAAAATATACAGAACCTAATATTGTAGACGCTTCTTAATATATACATATTGTATACATATGCCCATACACAGAAAGGAGTTAAAATTGAGTTACCCTATAATGTGGCAACAATGTCTTTGTTAGACACTGAAAGCTAACACATAAAAAGAACAGAGACAAGTATGGATTGACTCTTTTGGAGTTTTTGGCTACTATGTTCCCATAGACTGTCAAATATTGCCATTGCTTTTAGTTACCCTCTAGAACTTAATTATAAGATAAAATTCCTGAATATAATACATAATTAAGTCATAGAACATGACAGGGAGTAACATACATGTCACATTTAACTTTAGAAGTCTCAGGGGCTGTTGCCAAAGGAAGAGCAGGAAGAGTGCAAAAGCTAGAGATAGTAAATGACAAAAATGTAACATGATCTTCTGGACACCTAAGGGAAATTATACATATGGACTTGTAGTGACTGCAATAGCAAGGACCAAACCTATGCAAGCCTAAGACAGACCAAAGCATGGAGAAGGAGTTGCACACACAGTTCTACCTATACCCAGCCATGGAGCTGTTGACTTTAAATACTTTTGGATGAAGTGACAGATTTCTCTAAGCATAGTCCCTGAGAAGTTGATCATTCTTTAGGGGAAGACTATATGCTCAAGAATATTTTAATAATAAAAATTGGTCTTGAAG
Source organism: Mastomys coucha (assembly GCF_008632895.1). Lineage (NCBI taxonomy): Eukaryota > Metazoa > Chordata > Mammalia > Rodentia > Muridae > Mastomys > Mastomys coucha. Next base: position 778,815 of record NW_022196891.1, read on the forward strand.
GATATATATCAAAGAGGTGGTATGTTTAGGACATGTTAGGATGGGGCTTAAATATAATTAAAATGTGTTGTACAAAATTCTCAAAGAATTTATTGGGAGGAAGATAGTAAAGAACAAAGAGAAAGAGAGAATGTGGGAACTACCTAATATTCATCAATAATGGGAATACTTGTACCTATCCCCATAGAATCAGACAGCATTGCAGATTAGGGGTAAGAACCTATATAAGATCCAGAGGTGGTGGATGAATACAAGGGAACTGTCTTCTAGACAGCAGTAAGACAGGCTGCACACTTGAACTTACAGCAGCTGTGACAGCATGCACAAATCATGTGCAAGCCCACGCCAGACAACATTCCAGCATGAAAAGGGAGTTCAACTGAAATGTTTACCCCACTGGCAGTGTTTAGTTTCTTGGAAAAGGACAGCTTTCTCTAAGTGCTGTCCCTTATCCATGTTCTAGTAGAAGGACACACATCTAAGAATATTTGGGCAACAGAAATTGCCCTTGATGTGTGGGGACATAAATTTGGGTGGGAAGAAAAGGGGTATAGAGAGAATATGATCAAAACATACTACATTAAATGCTCAAACAGAAAAAAAATATTGGTTAGAAAGAAGATACCAGTATCAAGTGAAGTAAATATGTGGTGCATGCTACACTTTAATATTCTGTTGCTGATCATGAAAATGGTACAAATAATTTGGGGAAACACACCTATACTTTTAAGGTCAAACTCATTTCTCTATTAAGCCATAATTCTAGAGTTATACATCTGTGTGAAAACAATTATAACACTCACCCTCTTACACTTTTACAAGGCTATTAACAGCAACATCTTTCATCATCAGCTGAAGCCAGAAGAATTCCTAATATCTACCACCAGATGATCATATAAACTCTGATGTAGTCCAGCAATACAATAGAGAATAATAAACAAATATTGGGAGAATCTCAGCTGTGCAATACTTAGAGTCACAGAATAGAATACATTTCCATTTATATGAAGTCCTAGAAAAGGCTAAGGTAACATATGGTTTAGGATGTAAGAAAGTGATTGCTTGTGGGGAGAAAAAAGATTGACTGGAAATGGGATAGTGAAACACCAGATGCAGTTCATTCTGATTTTAAATAGGCATGTTGGCACAGTAGTCCAAATGTATTGATTTGTATGTTTGGAATATTTGCATTCACTGTGTATACATTTAATCTTGATATTGTATACAGAGATTTAATTTTTTTGGTATGGTTAGCAATTTTGAAAATGTGTTTTGTGTATACCAGCTTGACAAAAATTTAACTGATTTAGGAATAATAGAAGTTACACATGTTTATGAATGTTGGACCAAGGAAATGATTGACATATGTGTGAAGGCTAAAACGAAGTCTTTAGTCTGAATTGAAATTAGAGATTTACATGAAGATGTTGATGAGATTATATATATATTTACCTGTATCTACATACTGTATATATGTGTATGTATATATATATATATATATATATATATATATATATATATATGAATCCGTGTATGTGATTTGATGTGTGAATATGTGTGTTTTACATCCTTACATATATACTTGCTGAACTTCTGATAAAGGTGATCAAAATCAGGCACCTATCCTTCATAAATATTATGTCTGCCATACCAATCTTCCTCTCTCTGGGTCATTGGCCACTGACAGAAAGCAGGGATTTGAAAGGAAAACCTAGAGCCCCTTTCTGTACTGTAAATTAAGGGAACATTTGGGGATGCTGAGGACATACAGAAAGGATCCAGGGGTCACTTTAAACCAGATCCCACTCATCAAATTTTGCAGAAGTTCAGCATGAAATAACTGCTGATATAAAAAGACCTTATTCCCTTTTGAGTAAAATAAAATCCAATGGTTATTTAAATATACAAACATCAGAGTCAAAAGAGAAATAGAACAACCAACTCTTCTATACTGAAGAAGACAAGACACTGCAGCTGCTAGAAGAGCAGAATCCTGTGTTGAATTTTGGACCAAAGTGAATAAAAAGAGCTTCAGGGGATTTCACAAGGCTGAAATATGAATAAGGACTTGAGAAAGCCAGGTTGAGATTCAAATACAGTGCATGTGAAGTTGACTGTGTCCCACTGAGGAAAGCACAGTTAGATTGAGGAAGAGCTATTTGACTGTGAAGGGCTCTTTCTGCCCTTTTCTTGTCATTTCTGAGTTGCATTAAAGTGTTATTTACCAATAGGCTGTGGGTTTTACTGTTAATTAAAATATATCCCTTATGCTATGAACCTATTAGTTCCTGACATTATATTCTACCATTCATTTCTGGTACTAATGGATCTGGAGACTTAGCATGTTTACTTATACTTTTAAAATTAAGGCTCATACTTTCAGTATGAAATTTCATTTATCAAAAAGGTTGACATTATTACAGAAACACATAAAAATGCATTCATAGTTACAATGGTGTTGAGTAACTTTTGAAAATTATGTAAATCATGCCTCTCTGTGATTATTTTATTAACATTTTCATTTAGTTTTAGTAAATATAACTCACAAAACATCACACACAGTGATTTCTTCATTCAATAAAGTAAAATAATAAAAATGATTCAACATGTTTATTCAAGCAGAGTATGATGACAGACTTTGAGACCATGGAAAAATTCTGTTTTGGAAAAAGACAGACATTTACTCAATAAATATTGAGTGAATGTTTTCATTAACATAGATAGGTACTGGAAAGTCCCTATCTTCAAGAAACATTCATAGATATATGCAATTGCACACACATCTGTAATCAGTGGTATCATAGATGGTAGAGGTGTGAGGAAACTGGGGAGAATAAATCTACCACAATACATATTGATTGTATGTGATATGCCTTCTACTGTCCTAGCTCCTTTCACCTTTACAAACCCCTCATGATATTTCACAGACAAGTTCTCAGTTCAGAGAATAAGAGAAAAATGTTCATAGTTTAAAAGTCAGTGGCAGAGCTAAGAGTCAAACTCTCCTCTATATCCAATACTCATTTTTATGTTTAATTACAAAAAGAACTCTTATATAATGCTAAAAATAAAAAAAGACTTTTTAATTCTATGTGGATGAATTAAAAAATCTTTTCAAAAATAAGAGGCATTGCATTGGGTCTAACATTTAGAAACTAAAAGATAGGTTTATTGCTTCAGAAAGAAGCAGGCTAAGTGTAGTTTGAATGACAATGGTCCCCTGTAAATGCATATATTTATTTAAATGTTTGATCCCAATTTCCTTAAACTGTTTTGGGAGGATTAGGAAGTACAACCTTGTTGAAGAAAGTGTGTCATGATGTGGGGGATGGAGGTTTCAAAACCCACTCCATTTCCATTTGGCTTCTTCTGCCTCAGGTGTCTCTAGATGTGAGCTTTCAGAGGGGTGTCCAGCACTATGCCTGCCCACCTGCTGCCATAATATATGGCTTTATTGTCATGGAATCTAACCCTCTGAAACTGTAAGCCCCAATTTAAACACTTTCTTTCATAATTTGCCTTTGTCACAGTGATTTATCACAATAGTAAAAAAAAATTGAGTAACCTATGAGGCAATGTCAGTAATATAGTCTAGAATATGGTAGGCTTACAGTCTACTGAATACTGTACTTGTTGGGGCTGAGGTGAATAAGTATTGATAAAGTAAGACAGGTTGATAGTAGTGAATAATAATTATGATAATAATAACTAGTAACATTAGGAGCAGAAACAAGTGGTCCTATGGCTGTGAAGTTTTCTGTTGGGATATAGCCAGAATCCTCTATATCATGGAGACACTAATATTTAAAATTCCAGAAGAGTTGTTATTTTGCAGGTCTCTGTCTTCCTTGAATAATTTCAGCAAAACTGAGATAAGAAAGGCAATGTCCACAGAAAATAAAACATAATACATGCAGACTCTATATGACATCAGTGATAGAAATGTCAGCTATGGCATTGTGAAGCCACTCCAACTGGTCAGGCACATCTGGAAGGATGAGCATAATTCATGGTGGTTTCTGAGTCTTGAAGATTTACAGATACTTTTCATTAAATTAAAAAAAACATAAATTGAAAATAGATTTGTAGAACAAGATTATAATAGTTACTTATACACTGAAATGACTACTTTACAACTGCATATCTACAATTATTTTATTTGATTTTCACAGTAAGTACAAAGATGATTGTATATAAGAGGAAGAAGAAAAGTATGTTTTTGCAAGCTATCATATGTAAAACCTTGGGAGAAATATAAAAACTGTAATAAATGTCATTAGATATAAGGGGAAAGGTATTTGTTTCAACAACACTATTATTTAGTCCAAATTGTTTTACGTATTTTTTTCTTTCAAGTACATGGTAGTAAAACTGTAGGCAATTAATTAAAGCCATTTGAAATATCAATCTTACTGAACTGCCAGAAAACACAACAGAAAACCTTTTGAAGAAAAAAAACAATAATGGCAACACATTTCTGCACCTTTGGATGTCAAATCCATGATTGTTGTTGTACCAATTGATTGATGTACCAATTGATTTATGCCTGAAGATGTACCACAAAGAAATTTAGAAATTTTGAAGATGTTCCAGAAATCATACCCTCTAACACTGAGCTAATTTTCAGTCTTCTGAGGGTAGATCTTGCAAGGAAAGCTGTGGAAATGTGAGAGCAAAGGATATTAATCCTGCCCATTAAGTACTCTACTGTGTTTATAAATGTCCTCTCAATGGCCTCCACCATTTGTAAAGATGAACCAAGAGCAAAACAAAGAAATAAGAGCAATGTAAAACTTGGTAAAGTAATGTTGCTGTGAAATTCCTGTTCATAATCAGCCTCCAGGTAACCTAGAAATGTGGCTGGTTCACATCATTGCAGAACAACAACCTCCCATTTCTCTTGTCTTCTTGAAACTATCATATCTCCATTAAGGAGCAAATTTCTTTGTTGTTTACTGTTTAATCAATATGTCTTTCATTCTCTCAAATGTATTTTTATGGGTTTAAGGGATGCTGATGGCACTCAAAACTTCAAGAATTCTCAAAACTTGGCTTCAGTGCTATTTCAGTCATGAATTCACACAAATTTTCAACCTATATCTATTTGGGTTTGAAAAATATTGTAGACAGAGAGAAAACTCTGCCATTCATCAGTGAGATTATTTGGGGCTATCTGCAATAATTTCTCTGTTGGTTCAACTATTTTTCTTTACATATATTTCAAGTGTCCAATAATTTTTGTCTTTTATTTTTATCACAAGTAATGACTAGAGTACTATTAACAGTTAATGGTGCCTACAGACTAAATAAATAGAAGACCTAGGAAGGAATATAACAAGAATAAATATGAGGTGATATGTACCTGTAAGAAGAATAATGCCACATATGTTTGTATATCATTTATCATAGATTATATACTACAATATACTAGGCACTGTTTTAACTGTTTAGCATTTATTAAATCATTTGATGCTATAACTCTATTAGGTTTATATTCCTGTTAACATCACAATTTGTACAAAGGGAAAGTGATGAAGTAACTTAAATATAACCTGATTCAATTTCATACAGCCAAGATTGATAAATTGATACCCTCTATCATCTGCTTTCTTCATCTATAACCATGAACATTGCATGTGAATTGAAAGGAAAGAACCAGTAGTATTCACAGTAATAAAGATAACAACAGCAACAATATTAACAAAACTGGAGCACAACTATCCTCAGGGCCTCAGATTCTCATCTACCTTGGATCTGCCCTGCAGTTGTTCATCTTGACCCCAGTCCTACACTATTGTGTAGATGTGGCCTTCTGAGGTATCATCTGTCAGAAACCATCACAGATCAGGGAAGAAAGGTTCACATTCTCCAATATAAATTCCATATTTTTCTGTTCCCATACTAACAATAGAATTGTGTCTCTTGAAAATGAAGAATTAGTCCTTTTCTCATCACCCAGACCTTGCAGTTTTCTAAATGAATGAGAAATAAATAGAGGACAGCTATTCAGGGGCAAGCAATGAGATTGTTAGGCTAAGAAGTTCAATTAGCCCCTGCATTTTAATCCCCTTTAAAGAAAGAATGGTTAGTGACTCAAAAGTAAAACCTTGCCTCCGTGTAGTTGGATGGAAGAAATATGTGTTTACCATTGAAGAGCCCTTTGGCCTTTTGTTTTATGTTCTCTTTACATTCCTTTGAACTTCTGATAAAACTATCAAATGGCTTGATAGCTTGCTTCAATTATATCATCATACTAAGAAAATATACATTTGTTCTGGAGGATATTAAAGAATAAAGCACCAAAAGCATTGGCCCTTTGTTGATGTATGCTCTCTTATTTAATAACTAAAGACTTTGAGATATATTTTTCCCTTCCTAGTTTTTCTGTTAGAACTTTATCCATGACATTTTCAGTATAAATTTTACCTATAAATGGCAAAAATACAGTTTTATGTTTCAAAGAAAAACACTTACCTTGGCTCATAAAAAATGTATAGAATTCCTTCAAGATCAAATAATACTTAGAACACTTGAGCCTAGTGGGTTGAGTGCCAATGAAGTAGAGGCACATACCTACATTCAAAATTCAAAGGAAGTAAAAACTCCAGGCATATTGTATCTTATTCTTGAAAGAGCTCAATTCATCAAGAAAGTTACTTGTAACATTTTCTTAAAGGCATTGCAGCGAAGTCTTCCTTTCCCCTAGAAATTGTTCCATGGACAAGTCGAGATGTGGAGAGACCAAACAATATTTTCAATGTCATGTGTGAAATTAAAGCAGCAAGCCCTGTTTCCTTTTGCATGTGCTCATGTGTTCTTTCTGCTAGCTATTAAAGGTTGGCTAGGGAAGAAGCAGCTGCATAGCACTGGGGTGTGAAATTATCCTTAAGCTTATCTGGTGACATTTCTTCTTCATCAACCCCTAAGTGCAAGGAAAGCACACGATTTGAGTAGAATTCAACCAAGTATATTTCTGTTCCTCATCATTCAGACACAGTGAGGAATCATATCTTCAGGCAAGTTTTTTATTAAATTGAACATAATGAGTCAGAATATTAAGAAAGTTTAACGTATATCTCCATTTCACATTTTAGTCCACTTCCCAAACTTTCCCTGAAAAACAAATTGACTAAAGTACTTTCAATTCATAAAGTTATCGGTCATTGTAATTTTGCATAATTTAAAAACAAGTAGAAGTCAGTGTGGCAGAGTTTAATGAATGGTTATGAAGCTGCTATCAGCATACATAGATCCACCAAGAAGTTTAATGAATGGTTATGAAGCTGCTATCATCATAGTTACACCAAGAAGAAGAGTTCACTGGTTCCCTGAGAACAAAAGCCAGGGTTTGCCCTAATGTTCAGGATGGAAATGGTAACAGCAGATTAGCCTCTTGAATGAAAATTCCCCTTATCTACAAAACAAGAGTAACTACAGAGAAGTGAGGTGACTCCTGTCAGAGCTGAGAAAGACTTTTCTTTCCCTCTTTCCTTAGGGTTCCCAATTTAACAGCATGCTCTAAATGCATGTGGGAGGAGGCCAATAGGAGCACGCTCCTGTAACCCAGCCTCAATTTCTTGGTTTTCTCTTCTCACCTCTTATAATTATAACTGCCCTAGTCTTCTTGACTCATGAAGAGTTTAACCTGAATTCATTCTATCTTACATTTTTCTCTTGTCACCTCAGTTCAAATACATGTAAATATATGTAAAGTGGCCAATACCATACCTCTGTGCAATGACTCTTTTTATCTGGATGTCATATTCCAACAAACTGCAGTTAGATTCATGTTCAATCTCATTTTTGAGGAAACAAGAGGCCATCCTAGGTGAAGTAATTTAGTTAGGTAATTCAAGGAGTTACTGAAGCTAGGTGCGACCTCAAAGCTACAAGTTATTTCTGACACATTACCTACAGCAGAATTTCCTGATACTATGTTGAGGAGATTCAGAGTTTGTTTGTTTGTTTGTTTTATAACTTTTCTATATTACCATAATAAAGGTGCTGGAAATTTTGCAGTCTTCCTACAAATCTGATTAATTTGTGTATGACCAAATTTTAAGCATTAACTGAAATGTTCGTCCTGTAAGATGGCTAAGTCCTGATACTCTAATCTTCATGATCCACATTTTATCCCTGGGAACCTCATGGTAGAAGACATGTACCTACATTTGGATACTGTGCTTTCATATCCAGGTGAGTGTAATGACATAGACACACACTTATGTACCCACATACATCACTATGATAAACATATTTTAAAAATTAACTGGAATCTAATTTTAAACTGTGTGTCACTTGAATGTTAACATTAAGATAAAGAATTACTGTCACAAACAAACAAGCTGAAAGTGTTAAGATCTTGTTTCTCCTATCTCAGCCTCTCTATTAGTAGTATTGTTTATTTCATGTTTTTACACTATGCTATGGTTTTTGAAACAGCTTACATAATTTTAAAGTATTTATATACCAAAAAGAAATGTAGAAAATTAAATTGGGAGGGGGCTTGTAAGAGAACAACAGAGAGTGAGACTGAATGCTTTGCTTGACATTTGTAACTCTTGTATCAAGTTACCACAGTAAGAGCCAAAATTTTAAGCTCTACTAAATACAAAGCAAACAAACAAACAAAAACACTTTATGTATTTATGTTCATTTAAGAAAATATTAGTATTATTTTGAAATATACAGTTAATACATTTGGAGTTATTTAAAATTTATATTGAGAAAAATGTTTGTATTTTCAATATTGCCATCGACAAACATCTACATAAGACTACTAAACTGATTGTTGTTTTATATCAAACAACTTTTATAATACTCATTTTTATTGTTATAATGTTTTATAAACTTTAAAGAATATGACAAAAAAGATATTGTAGATATTGAAGGGGGATCTCTGGGAGGAGTTGGGATACAAAAGGAAAACAAGAATGTGATTTAATTTTATTTACTTAAAATATGTTTTTAAATGTTAACAAATTCAGGTAAATTGAAATCATGCAACTTTTCTCATCATACTGCAATAAAACTTTAAATAAAAAGATAAAGAATTATTTATGTTTTAGGCGTGACAAAAATGGACAGACACTTGTGTACCTACACATATCACTATAATAAACATATTTTAAAAATTAACTGGAATCTAATTTTAAACTGTGTATCACTTGGATGCTAACACTAAGATAAAGAATTACTTAAGTTTTAGGTGTGTAATATAGCTCTCAAAGGCATCTCAGGTGATTGACTAATGTTTATTTTACAAAGCTCAAAGAAAAGGGAAATGAAGAAGAGGAAAAGGAGAAGGAGAAAGAGAAAAACAAATATTTGACTAGAGAGTACTCTAGTCCTTATTTTTTACCAGCATTCACCTAAATTCTACTCTTCCTACTTCTTAAGTATTTTTAAAGTGTGTGTGTGTGTGCCACCTCACTTTTGGAGGTCAGAGAAATATTTCTTCCACCGTATGGGGTCTGGGGATGAAACCACGATAGCCAATTTGAGATAGGTACTTTTAGTTGCAGAGCAATCTTTCCAATCACAGAATTGTTAACAGTATAAGCTGAAAGCAAACTATTCCATGATTTTTCAGTTACCAAAGAAAATCCAACACATAACTTGCTCTATGAAGGTCAATATGATCAAGTCCATGTGTTCTGCAAAGACTAGCTTTTGAACTTCCCTTTGGCTGACCATGCCACAAATCTCCATAATTAAGGGCCAGGAGATCAATGTCTGAGACAGAATTGTTTTTCTCCAATATTTACAACAGTGACCTCCAAAATACCAAATACTATAAACACAAATACCTCTAAATAAATGGCCCCCAGCTTGTTGAGATCACCAGATTAATGACCCATAATATTTCACCTTGAAATTGAAAACTATCTTTTTCTCAATAAATACATATATTTTCAATTGTAACTTGTAAATTAGTATTGTTCTTTCATCTGTACATATGCTTATCTCTCTAGATTATTCCTCATACTCTCCCTTCCTCTGTCTTCCCTCCATTCTTCCCTTCTTTCTCCACTTCCTGTTCTTCATTCTTTTCTTCTGTAAGCTTTGAAGGTAATACTAATCAGTAAGTCTTTGAGACTTATATTGTTATTAATATTAATACTACTCAAGATTCAGAACTTACAGAGAATAACACAAAATCAGGCAAACCAGAGAAAACAAATGACATCATACATCAAAGAAAGGTCAACTTGTAGCACATGTCAATAAAAGGATAAGCATTTCCCAGTAGTTTTAAATAGAAAGGAGAAGGAAGGCTAGTTCTTTATACATATTCCCAGTAGCATGCCATGGTAAAGCAATGTGCTTCTCCAACTTTAATTCCTCAAAATAGAACATTACTCATATTGAGATAAAATTGCTAATTTGAGTTTGTTTTTATACTTTCAGTTGAATTCAATTTGAATTCTAATTACATTAAGATATAATTTTATATTTGTATAAAATTATACACAAATGCAAATTATGTCTTAGGTCCTTCTATACTATAGATAAATTATAGATTATTTATAAATTATATACATAAAATTATTTAAATACAATGAGCTTCTGGTTTCTTCCACCATAAATTAGCATTATTAAACAAATATTTTCATAAATTCTTGCATTACTCATGACAGAAATATGGCTTAATTCCTTTCTTCCTCCCACATTGTACCTACAAAATATCCTTTGAAATGAGTTAGCTCTTTACCAACTAATAAATATGAATTATGTATGAAATGTGTGACATAAGATTTTGACAAGAAGGACATCCATGTGTCTCAAAGAGTTCAACTTACCACACTTCAGGTTAATAAGTGTGATATAATAATAAGAATAATATAATAAGAATCTAGAAAGAAGAAAATATTTGGAATACATCAGTAGGTTTCACATGGAATGCAAATTAGTATCCTCCAAAACAGAAATGTCACTCTAGACCAGGAGTTTTGAGGGCTGGCCAGTGATCAATGCTTCAGAATACATCCTGCCACAAGGCTATCCCAAGCCTTGTCATCTTGTTGAGATCACTTATAATGTCAACAATTTTATCATAGAGGAATATATTTTTCCAAAAGGATTATTTCCTATGTTTTCTTAAAAATGTGTTTATTTTTATTTTATGTGTTGGTGATTGCCTGCATGTACATCTTTAGTGTCCACAGAGACCAGAGGAGGCATTATTATTCAGATCCCCTGGAAATAGAATTACAGATAGTGGCAAGCTATGTTATACTATACAAAAGCAGAACATGCTGTAGATGAATGAACCATCTGTTCCATACTGGACGATTTTATGAATTTTAACTATAATTTATAAGATAGTGGTGACCTTATAAGACTCTGGCTAGCCTTAACTCACTGGAGACCCTTGAGTGAACAATGTGGAGATGGGAATTGATGTAAAAGCAAGAGGAATTTTATTTAATCCAGCATGCTGGGGTCGCCCTGCACATGGGGAGAGAGTGACCATCCAGCGAGCCTTTATACAGTTCTCAGGGCTTCTGCCATTAGGTACAAAGTGTTTGACAGAACAGTGTGACTTTTTAAACTGATTGGTCTTGAGGGAATGAGGTGGCAAGGACTTCCCTTGTTTGTAGGTGGCCAATGGTCCATCTTTCAGAATGTGTCCCCACCTGCAAGTAGGTTCCCCTCCCTCCCATCCTCCTACCCTCCCCTTTGTGGTCTGAAGAATGTTAATTAGCCTCTCCCTTCCAGAGGGGCAAGTGTCCCATGACCTTTCCAAAGTTCCTAAGCTGACTTGACCTCTTCAGCTTTTATAGTGCTTATTTTTCCAGATTCTGTCATTCTCTGTTTTCCTTCTATTCTTCCTTGTCCTTTTCAAGTTCAAAGTCAGACAAGCAAATAAATTTGAGACAAAAGCCAAAATAACAAAATTCTATGATTACAAGTTCCCAGCTCCATCTGTCAATGGCCAGTAAGTAGGAAAGAATAACAGCTATCCCAGCAGTGTCTTTCCCTCTGTACATAGTCTTGATGAATCAAAGAACCACATAGAATTCTCAACAATGTTCAAAATTAGTTTCTAGATATAGCCCAAAAGCAATTAAACAATTTGTTAATCCTGGCCATCATGCTGCCATCATCTTTGGGGAATCTGGCCTCTGGAATATTTTAACTCTCTGAAGATGAAAATCCTGAAATCCTCAAGACTCCAAGGGGCAATGAGCCACATCAAATTTACAAATCCATCTGTCTTGCTAAGTATATGGGAAAGAGGGAAATGCTTTTTATTCCTCCAAGAAAGATCAAGAAAAAAGGGCAATTGTCTATCTTAAAAACAGCATTTAACTTAATACATTGTTTTGCCACAAACATTTCTTCATCAACTCCTGAGCCAGTTTCTTGTATTGTTTAAAACAACAACAGAGATTTTCCTCCCTAAAGCAAGATCCCATGTGATCTCACAAATTATCTAGGAGAACAACATAATGGTTTGTGGGAGTCAGCTTGAATCTCATGCAGCAGGGTCTTGGCACCCAGGACTGCCTTGACTTCAGATCTTCTGACAATTATCAGGTAGGAGAGAAAAGTGGCTCCTAGGTTGCCAGCACTCACATCACAGACAGGAGCCAGGAACCTCTCCAGGCAGCCTACCTGGCCCTGGGAAGTCACCACATAATAGAGAGAGCAGAGGAAAAAGAAGACAAGAAAGAAGTAAAAGAAAAGGAGTTTTGCTAGTGAAGGATATCCATTCACTATGCAATGCATAAACTCTTTGGCTTGGATGTAACCTGCTCCACTCTAAAAAAAAATAAATAACTCTTGGTCCTTGGTTTCCAATGCTAGAGGCTCATCCTCCCTGAGGCACAGAAGTTGGAAGAATCTGTGTTTACTTATTTGCTGAAACTCTTATCCATATTTGTTCTTGCCAAGTTCATTCTTTCTCCTTTCTACAACCAGTTATCTAAAGACTTTAAATTCCTTTCTGAATTCAAAGCCTCATATAGATTCAAAAGTTTCCTTTGAGCCAAATCTATAAGAGATTCTAAAACAGTAGAAAACCTATATTCTTATCTGGGGAAAAATATAATAATCAACATAATTGTTATCTGTATTCATAGCATGTGAGATACACTTAAAGGATAGCACATGAGAAATAAAGACAATATCTAAATAAGTCTTAAAATATAATAGTACTCAATACACATAATTCTTAAGAAAAATACAAAATATTTGCTTTTTATGGCACATATGTAAACTCAAGGAAGAATGTGATATTAATACCTAAAATTCTATTTTTGTGCTTATTTCAAAGTGTTTAGTTTCAAGACAAAGACATTTGAAAGTACAAACTAATAAAAGCAGCATTAATCACTAAATGGAAAGACCATTGGTTTGACAGCCATAAAGTTAAGATTTGAAATCCAAATTATTCCTAGATTGAGTTTGGACAAACAGCAGGATGCCTTAAGTATTACCTAACATATTTATTGATAACTATAAAAATTAGGCCTTTGACAAGTTATTAGTCAACAGAAAGGAGCAACAATGAGGCTAGCACAGGTGAAAGGTAATGAATAAGAGGGAGGAAAGTCAGTTTCCTCAGAAAAAGATGAAGAGATAATGCCTTGCTTAAATCCCTGTGCCAAGGAAAACTTTGATTTACATCCTGTGTCAAAGAAGAGCTATTAAAGCACTTATAGCAAAAGTCATAATGGGCTTTATACCAGATGAGCAGGATGATTCAGGCTGTTGTTTGGAGGTAAGAAAATCACTTAGAAGGATGTCATGAGCCTAGGGTTGAGAATTAATATCTTGAATGAAGGTATAGTAGGCTAGTAAGAAGTAGTCCCTGGATGAACTTTGAAGATAGAGCCAATAGAATTTGCTGAGAGATTCAATAATGGCCATGAGAAAAAAGAAAAGAAAAGAAAAGAAAAGAAGAGAAAAGAAAATGCAAAGGTAATAATGTCACAATATTTGGCTGGAGTCAGAGAGGAAATGGAGTCATTAACTGAATGCCATAGGAAGGGCATGTTCGGGGCAAGAAAGGGATCTATTAAGAGTTTGGCTTAGACAAATGTGAGCTGTCTGTCATATATCTAACTTGACATGGAGAATAAAGACATGATATTTTCATTAATAACAATAGGAAAATATTCAAGTATTGTGTCTAGAAGATCTCTATGACTAGAGAACAAAGAGATAAGGAGATAGCAGGAAAAGCTAAGAAGTGTCAGAAAAAACAAGAGACAATGGTTTCTTGGAAGCCAGATGATGGAAGAAGCATTTCCAGGAGAAAGCAATGCTTTAAATGCTTCTCAGGGGTCAAGGCAGAGGGAGACTCAGATTCAGCCATTTACATTTAGCACACTGAAAAGCATTCAACAATGATCTTCAAGGGTTGACCCTTGAAAGGATAGAAGATGATGCTCTGATTGGAATGGTTTCAGGAAAAAGGGAGAAGAGAGAAATTGGAGTCTGCAAATGCAAAAATCACTCTCAGGGAGTTTTCCTATAAAAGGAATGACTGAGAAGGGCTAAACTCATTCCCATAAAAGGAATGAGTGAAAATGGAAGGGAGGTGGTACTGGGGAACACTCTACATCTTTTGTGGGAGAATAGAGGGATATATAGTTTTAATCTTAGATATGTGCAGAAAACTCAAGGTTATACATTTACTTAACTTTAGAGGTAAATATTTTAGGCTTTCTATTTTCTAGTATTGTATTGTAGGACAGAGACTTTGTTCCTATTGATGCCCAGTTCCATATACTCTTATTATTATTGCCATCATAATTGGTCCTCAGAGTTTCTGCTAGTTTAGGCAGAGTTGTTTCCAGAGTCAGCCTGAACAATAGCAAGAGTGGTTCATGTCTTTCTGTAAACTAAGCCAGCCCACAAGACCTTCCCTTTGATTTAACTAGAGTAACCCCACGACAGGAGTTCACATCAGGTACAATCACAATTCAGCAGAGCTGTTGCTCTTCCACCAGGAGAGAGACAGTGACTTGTCTCTGCTCAAGGACTAGTGGGCTCTTAGTCTCTTATATATTCCTGTATCATTTAGCTGTTATAAATATTACTTCAGTAAAGATTGATATGTAAAAATTTCTGCTATATGTCATTTTATAATCCTTTAGGTAAATTCAGTACCTAACCATCAAGGAAGAACTGAGTTATCTGGATAATCTATCTTTGAGTTTTTGAGGAAACCGTATTCTACTTGTTCTTATGGCTGCACTAATTTATTAAATTCTGTCAGTATTTTAAAAGGCTTCCCTACTTTTCCCTTGTCACCAGTACTTGTTGTTATTTGTTTTCTTAATGATTGCCACTGTGACTGGAGTCAGAGAAAAAATAAGTGAAATTTGAATTCGCATTTTCTTCCTTGTTTAAGATGTTAAACTTTTTTCACATGCTTAGTAGTCATTCATACCTTACTTTTGAGTATTTTATACTGTTTTTTGAGCTCTTTGTTAATCATGTTTGATTCTTTTCATTATTTTGCTTTTGAGTGTTTTCTATATTCTAGGTATTTAAACTCTGTCAAATGTACAGGCAGTCCTATTTTTCTCTCATTCTGTAGGGATGTCTCACTTGTTTCCTCATGTAGCCATAGTTGCAATTATAGCTGTTTTGTGAGTGCATGATTAGATTATCAGAAAGTCATCTTGATGCTCATTGGGTTTCTGTGCTTGGGATTTTACATTAATGTCTTTTGGCTATTTGGAATTGATTCTTGTGCAAGGTAAGATATAGGAACTAGTTTCATTTTTTACATATGAATATTTAGTTTTTTTCAGCATCCTATATATAATAGGTAATCTTTTATCAATGCATGTGTCAGTGTTCAGTGCCTACTAAAATAAGTAGTTATGGAGTTGGTTTGGGAATTGCTCTTTAGCCACCTTTGGTATACTCATATGCAGGGGGAAGAATCCATGATTTGGAAAGATATCAAACAAAATAATTTGAGAAATAGGAACCACACAGCATCAGATTCATAAAAGGGAGGTGAGTAATGGAAACCAGAAATGACTCCAAAGCCTGGAGTTGTTTAAAAAGAAAACCTAGACAAAATGTGATGAGACTATTTGACTCCCAGACAAGCACTGGTTATGGGGACAAGGGGATATGAGGAACATTACTGAGAGCAGAACAAATTACAAAGACTGATATAGAAGTTTACTTTCTCTAAATAAATATTGGATATGCTAATTTTATATGTTGGTTCTGGTTCTGTCTGTGTCAGTATTTTGTCTAGGCTCTGTCCCACACTAACTTGGCAACAGCCGTGTATTCCTGACTCACTATAAAAGGGGCGGCTCACTGGCACAGAGTCCTTAGGACACAGAAACTGAGGAGCAGCATGGGACAGGATCCTTCCAGTTTCTATCTATGCAAAGAGCTGACCTTGTGCAACAGCTCTCCATATCCAGACCCCACTGGGAGTCAGGTCTCCCAGGAGTGCTGACATACCACAGAGCATAGCTTTCCATACCCAAGTCTTACCAGGAGAGAGCTGGTCTCCCAAGAGTGCTGACATAACTGAGAGCACAGATGAAACCACCAATTCTGCTCAAATTCCTGGCCTAAGAGAGACCTACCCAGAGCCATCAGGACATGGGAACCAAGGAATGGCCAGGAACAGGATCCTTTCCATTGCCTCCTGTGCCCCTGAGCTGACCCTGTGCTCTACATACCCAAATTCCTCCCAGAGAGAACTTGTCTCCAAGGAATGCTGACATAGCACTTACAGAAGAGACAAGTGACAGTCAGAAAAGACCAGCTAACACCAGAGATAACCAGATGGCTAGAGGCAAGGCAAGAACATAAGCAACAGAAAACAAGGCTACTTAGCATCATCAGAACCCAGTTCTCCCACCACAGCAAATCCCGGATACCCCACGACACCAAAAAAGCAAGTTTCAGATTTAAAATCATATTTCACAATGATAATAGAGGACTTTAAGAAGGACATAAATAAGGAAATCTTTATTTCCTTAAAGAAATAAAGGAGAATACAGGTAAACAGGTGGAAGACCTTAAAGAGGAAACAAAAAATCCCTTAAAGAATTATAGGAAAACACAACCAAACATTTCAAAAATTAAACAAAAGAGCATCCAGTATCTAAAAATGG
The DNA here is from genome assembly GCF_008632895.1 of Mastomys coucha. Lineage (NCBI taxonomy): Eukaryota > Metazoa > Chordata > Mammalia > Rodentia > Muridae > Mastomys > Mastomys coucha. The sequence continues at coordinate 795,926 of NW_022196891.1, forward strand.
AAATAGCAACAATAAAGAAATTTCAAAGGGAGACAAACCTGGAGACAGAAAACCTAAGAAAGAGATCAGGAGTGATAGTTGCAAACATCACTAACAAAATACAAGAGATAGAAGAGAGACTCTCAGGTGCAGAAGATACCATAGAAAATATTGACCCAACAGTCAAAGAAAATGCAAAATGCATAAAGCTCCTAACTCAAACCATCCAGGAAATCCAATGAAAAGACCAAACCTAATGATAATAGGTATAGAGGAGAGCAAAGATTCCCAACTTAAAGGGCCAGTAAATATCAACAAAATTATAGAAGATAATTTCCCTAACCTATAGAAAGAGATGCTCATGAACATACAAGAAGCCTATAGAACTCCAATGAACTGGACCAGAAAACAAATTCCTCCTGTCATATAATAATCAAAACACCAAATGCACAAAACAAAAAAAGAATATTAAAGGGAAATAAGTCAAGTAACATATAAAGGCAGACCTATCAGAATTACACCAGACTTCTCACCAGAGAGAGTAAAAGCTAGAAGATCCTGGGCAGATGTTGTACAGACCATAAGAGAATATAAATGCCAGCTCAGGCTATGATACCCAGCAAAACTCTGAAGTAGCATAGATGGAGAAACCAAGATATACTGTGACAAAACCAAATTTACACAATACCGTTCCACAAATCCAGCTCTACAAAGGATAATAGATGGAAAACTCAAAAACAGGAGGGAAACTACAACCTACAAAAAGGAAGAAAGTAATCTTCTTTCAACAAGCCCAAAAGAAGATAACACAAACATAATTCCACTTCTTGCAACAAAAATATCAGGAAGTAACAATCACTATTCTTTAGTATTTTTTAATATCAATGGTGTCAATTCCCCAGTAAAAAGACACACAATAAAAGACTGGATACAGAAACAGGACCCAGCATTTTGCTGCATACAGGAAATGCACCTCAGTGAAAAAGACAAACACTACCTCAGAATTCAGTCAAAAGACTGGAAATCAAATTTCCCAGCAAATAAACCCAAGAAACAATCTGGAATAGCTATTTTAATATCAAATAAATTGACTTTCTCCATAAGTTACCAAAAAATAAGGAAGGACACTTCATACTCATCAAAGGAATAATCTACCATGATGAATTCTCAATTCTGAACATCTATACTCCAAATGTAAGGGCACCCACATTCCACCTCAAACAATAATATTGGGAGACTTCAACACCCCACTCTAATCAATGGACAGATCATGGAAAATGAAATTAAACAGAGACACAGTGAAACAAACAAAAGTTATGAAACAAATGCATTTAATAGATATTTATAGCACATTCTTTCCAAAACAAAAAAATATGCCTTCTTCTCAGCACTTCAGGTACCTTCTCCAAAACTGACCATGTAATCAGTCACAAAACCGGCCTCAACAAATACAAGAAGATTGAAATAACCCCATGCATCCTTTCAGATCACCATAGACTAAGGCTGTTCTTCAATAACAACAAAAACAACAGAAAGCCCACATACACATGAAAGCTGAACAATGCTCTACTCAATGATAATTTGATCAAGGAAAAAATAAAGAAAGAAATTAAGGACGTTTTATAATTTAATGAAAATAAAAGTACAACATATGTAAATTTATAGGACAGAATGAAGGCAATGCTAAGAGGAAAACTCATAGCTCTGAGAGCCTCCAAAAAGCAACTGGAGAGAGCATATACTAGCAACTTGACAGCACATCTTAAAAATCTAGAACAAAAAGAAGCCAATATACCCAAGAGGAGCAGATGGTAGGAAATATTAAAAGTCAGGTCTGAAATTAACCAAATAGAAACAAAAGGAATATAGAAAGAATCAAAAAAAAAAAAAAAAACCAGGACCTGGTACTTCGAGGAAATCAACAATATAAATAAACCCTTAGCCAGACTAACCAGAGGGCATAGAAACAGTATCCAAAATAATAAAATCAGAAATGAAAAGGGAGACATAACAACAGAAACTGAGGAAATTCAAAAACATCATCACATCCTACTACAAAGGCTATACTCAAGAAATTAGACAATCTGGATTTAATGGACAATTTTCTAGATAGATACCATGTACCAAAGTAAAATTAGGATCAGATAAACCTCTTAAACAGTCCCATGACCCTTAAAGAAATAGAAGCAGGCATTAAAAGTCTCTGAACCAAAAGAAGCCCAGAACCAGATGGGTTAAATGCAGGATTCTATCAGACCTTCAAAAAAGACATAATACCAATACTCTTCAAACTTTTCCACAAAATAGAAACAGAAGGAACACTATGAAGTTCCTTCTATGAAGCGACAGTTATGTTGATACCAAAACTACACAAAGACCCAACAAAGAAAGAGAACTTCAGACCAATTTCCCTTATGTATAAAAATGCAAACATGCTCAATAAAATTCTTGCAAACTGAATCCAAGAGCACATCAAAATGGTCATTCACCACAATCAAGTAGGCTTCATCTCAGGGATGCACAGATGGTTCAATATATGGAAATCCATCAATGTAATCCACTATATAAAGAACCTCAAAGAAAAAACTACAGGATCATTTCACTACATGTTGAAATAACATTTGACAAAATCCAGCATCCTTTTATGTTAAAAGCCTTGGAAAGATGAGGAATTCAAGGCCCATACCTAAACATAGTAAAAGCAATATACAGCAAACCAGTAGCCAACATCAAATTAAATGGAGAGAAACTTGAAGCAATCTCACTAAAATCAAGGACTAGACAAAACTGCCCACTCTCTCCCTATCCAATATGGTAGTTGAAGTTCTAGATAGTGCAATTAGACAACAAAAGGAGGTCAAAGGAATATAAATTGGAAAGGAAGAAATCAAAATATCACTATTTGCAGATGATAAGATAGTACACTTTAGTTACCCCCAAAATTCCACCAGAGAGCTAATACAGCTGATAAACAACTTCAGCAAAGTGGCTGGATATAAACTTAACTCAAACAAATCAGTAGCTTTCCTCTACTCAAAGGATAGACTGACTAAGAAAGAAATTAGGGAAATGACACCCCTCACAAAAGTCACAAAAAATATAAAATATCTTCATTGAACTCTAACTAAGGAAGTGAAAGATCTGTATGACAAGAACTTCAAGTCTCTGAATAAAGAAATCCAAGAAGATCTCAGAAGATGAAAAGATATCCCATGCTCATAGATTGGTAGGATTAACATTTAAAATTGGCCATCTTGCTGAAAGCAGTCTACAGATTCAGTGCAATCTCCTTCAAAATTCCAACTCAATTTTTCATACAGTTAGAAAGAGCAATTCTCAAATTCATTTGGAATAACAAAAATCCCAGGATAGTGAAACTATTCTCAACAATTAAAGAAAATCTGGGGGAATCATCATCTCTGACCTCAAGCTGTAAAACAGAGCAATAGTGATAAAAACTTCATGGTATTAGTACAGTGATAGGCAGGTAGATCAATTGGATAGAATGGAAGACCCAGAAATGAGCCCACACACCTATGGTCACTTGATCTTTGACAAAGAAGCTAAAACATCCCAGTGGGGGGGGGACAGCATTTTCAACAAATGATGCTGGTTCATTTGGTGGTCAATATATAGAAGAAAGCAAATGATCCATTCTTATCTCCCTGCACAAAGCTCAAGTTGAAGTGGATCAAGGAACTCCACATAAAACAAGATACACCAATGGCTTACGTTCTAAAATGGGACCTCATAAAATTACAAAGCTTCTATAAGGTAAAAGACACTGTCCATAGGACAAAATGGAAACAAACAGATTAGGAAAAGTTCTTTACCAATCCTATATCCAATAGAGGGATAATATCCAATACATATAAAGAATTCAAGAGAATTCAATATATATAAAGAATTCAAGAGAATTCAAGGGGCTCCAGAGAAACAAATAACCCTATTAAAAAATGGGGAACATAACCAGAGAATTCTCAACTGAGTAATGGCTGAGTAACCACATAAAAAAATATTCAACATCCTTAGGCATCAGGGAAATGTAAATAAAAAAATACCCTGAGATTCCACTTCACACCAGTCAGAATGGCAACGATCAAAAACTCAGGTAACAGCAGATGCTGGCAAAGATGTGGAGAAAGAGGAACATTACTCCATTGCTGGTAGGATTGCAAGCTGGTACAAACACTGTGGAAAACAATCTGGTGGTTACTCAGAAATTATATGGACATAGTATTACCTGAAGACCCAGCTATATTCCTCCCGGGCAAATACCCAAAAGATACTCAAACACATAATAAGGACACATGCTCCACTACCTTCAAAGCAGCCACATTTATAATAGCTAGCAGCTGGAAACAACCCAGATGTCCCTCCGTAGAAGAATGGATAGTGAAAATGTGGTGCATTTACACAATGAAATACTACACAGCTATTAAAAACAATGACTTCATGAAATTCTCAGGAAAATGGATGGATCTAGAAAATATCATCCTGAGTGAGGTAACTCAGTCACAAAAGTCCACATATGATATGTACTCACTGATAAGTGGGTATTAAGCAAAGAGCATGGAATACCCAAGATACAACTCATGGACCACATGTAGCTAAAGAGGAGAAGGGAAATAGAGGGTGGGAGAAAGAGAAGAGGGTCGGGGGAGAAAGAGGGGAAGAATCAGGTATGGGAGGAGATAGAGGATATGTACAGAGTGTCAGGAAATTGAACAGAGAGGTGTGTAGCAATGAGAGGATGGGGAAGTGAGGGTAGCAACCATAAAATCACAGATACCAGGAAAGCAAGAGCCTCCAAGGATCCCATGGAGATGGCATTAGCTTGTTTTGTGCATTTGGTGTTTTGACTATTATGTAGCAGGAGGAATTTCTTTTATGATCCAAACTATTTGGAGTTCTGTAGGCTTCTTGTGTGTTCCTGGGCCTCTCCTTTTTTAGGTTCGGGAAGTTTTCTTCTATATATCTTTTGTTGAAGATATTTACTGGCCCTTTAAGTTGGAAGTCATCACTCTCTTCTGTACCTATTATCCTTAGATTTGGTCTTCTCATTGTGTCCTGGATTTCCTGGATGTTTTTGGCTAGGAGCTTTCTGAATTTTGTGTTTTCTTTGACTGTGGTGTCAATGTTTTCTATGGTATCTTCTGCACCTGAGATTCTCTCTTCTATCACTTGAATTCTTTTTGTGATACTTGCATGTATGGCTCCTGACTTCTTTCCTAGGTTTTCTTTCTCCAGAGTTGTTTCCCTTTGTGATTTCTTAATTGTTTCTACTTCCATTTTTAGGTCCTGGATGATTTTGTTCAATTCCTTCACCTGTTTTGTTTTGCTTTCCTGTAATTCTTTAAGGAATTTTTGTGTTTCCTCCTTAAGGGCTTCTACTTGCTTACTCGTGATCTCCTTAAATTTTTTAAGGGATTTTTGTGTTTCCTCTTTAAGGGCTTATACCTGTTTACTTGTGTTCTGCCGTATTTCTTTAAAGGAGTTATTTATATCCTTCTTAAATTCCTCTATTACCATCATTAGATGTGATTTTAGAACCAAATCTTGCTTTTCTGATGTGTTGGGGTATCCAGGACTTGCTGTGGTGGGAGTACTGGGTTCTAATGATGCCAAGTAGTCTTGGTTTCTGTGATTAAGATTATTGTGTTTGCCTTTTGTCATCTGTTAATGTCTGGTGTTAGATGTTCTTGCTGTCTCTGGCTGGAGCTTGTTCCTCTTGTGGGTCTGTAAGCCTGTGTTAGCACTTCTGTGAGATCAATTCTTCCCTGGTAAGAGCTTTGTGCAGAGAGCTACTGATCAACCATCCCTTCTGGGTGCAGATGGATGAATGAAGGACCCTGTTCCAGTTGTTATAAAGCTCCTGTAGCCTGTGCCTCCAGTCTGGGCCCTCCTGAGTCCCGTGGACAGAGCACTCCCTGGAGACAAGCTCTCTGCTTGTGGGGAAGATGTACAGAGGGCTGTGGATCAGCTGTCCCTCCTAGTTGTAGATGGATGTAGAAAGGATCTTGTCCCAGCTGCCCTGCTGCTTCTGTGACCTGTGTCTCTCGGCTGGCATTTTGAATTTCATGGAGTTATTCTCTTTATATAGTTGACATCCTTAACTACTTAAGTACCAACACTTTCTTAAGGTGAGACACAGGTGGCATTCAGGCACATTCATCAAAGCAAAGCAGCTCCTTTCCTTCATCTCTTCATCTCTTGTGGTCTATAGGCTCTCGCTTGCTGCCTTCGTACCTGGATTACTTGATTCTCCTGTGCTGGGCTGTGTCACAACTGTCGTAGGTCCTTAGGCTGTGATAACAGCCCTCAGCTACTTGTTCAGTTCCCCTTTTAATTCTTCAACAGAGCAGTGTCATTTAGGGACTGAAAAAAATAGTTCATATTAGAATAACAAGTCATATGCAATCATTGAATGGAATCTAAAAATAGTGCTTTGATGAAAAGAGAGATAAATAGCTTATTAATACAAATTTACTTCTATTAGATAAAATTACATATGCCTTTGAAGTGGGGAGAATGCATGTCAAGACCTCATCTACCCACATAGGACATTCTAGGCTAGCACTTCAAATCGAGTATCATGTAGCATCATTTTGTCCCTAAAATACTGTTTCCTGCACTAGAATAACTGTCTGTTTTCCATCTTCACAGCTGTTTTTACCCATGGAAAGAATACTTTTTTTTCTTCAGAACGTGCCATCAAACATTTGGCTGAATTAATCTCCCATCTGTAAAACACACTTTACTTGGATTATCAGCAGGGTATCTGTCCTCTCTGAATTTGTTTTCTGGAGAATGGGAATTTATTCAAGTAAATTAATTTGCAAACAGATACAGCCATTGCTGGATGAATGGATTTTTACTTGGCACTCAGAGGTGTAGCTCTGTGGATTTGTGAGCTGCTGGCATTCGCTGAAGTCCTTAGATTGTCTGCCAAGCCCATTCCTATAATGCCTCAGGAAAATATATGTGACAATTCTGAAGCTTGGAACACAATTCAACCATTTAGCTTCCAGCTCTAAGTTTGATTTTTGGAGGCATTGTGGAAACTCATCTTTCTGGAAGATGCTCATAGAATAATGCCTTTCAGATGCATCTCTTTCATGATAAAGACCAGAACTCTTCATATTCTGTCATGAACTTTGAACATAAGGTCTCTAGTACTTGAGTCATGAAACTAGCTTACAGACATCCTTTTCATGTGTTTGAGTCTGAACACTAAAGAATTTTGAGTCCTAGTTTCATCATTTGTAAGAGAAATTATAAAAAAAAGCAATGAATTTGAATTTTTAAAATTTATAGTTCAAGTTTACTCTGCAAAGCTTGAATTTTGCCTTCACCTTTTATGTAATTTTTCTCTTAAAAACTTGACATTTTGATGTAAACTAGACACTAATTCACCTGACTATATTTACCCAAAATATATCTGCATTTGTTTTAGTGGAATATCAAAAATCTATAAGGATATATTTTGCCAAAACAATATTCTTTCAAGAGTCCATCATTGTACATGTGTGAACATGCACACACACACACACACACACACACACACACACACACACACGATTTCCTAAGAGGGAGAGGAAAAGATGATATCCCCAACTAATAATTGTAAGTAGATAAAAAGGAGAGCCAAGCTGAATACAGACAGGTTCCTTACAGCAAGTTGAAAATGGGTTTCCTTTATTAACTGAACAACCTGAGAGGCATTTTTGGGGGGGGGTAGAAAGGAAATATAAGCAATGTTTTTCTGTTGCTGTTTTGGTTTTTGTTAGTTCCTGATTTTCTATCTGCTGGACTTTTTAGAGAAGAAAACTCATTTGAAGAAAAATGCTAGGTCAAAAATGGAAGTAGCATTGATCCTATCCAACTTTTTCCGGTGCAATTTTTTCCATACCCCGTGAATGTGTTTATTAGCATTTCTTTTTGTAATTTGTAAAAAAAAAATAAAAGCTCACCACAGAGCTTCAAACATGAACTAGGCATCTGCTTTGCCTCTTGCAAGGCTGAAGCCTATAAAATAGCTCTGGGCTGATAAACTAGCTGAACATCAGCAGGACACACTGAACTCACTTTCCATACTGGTTGCTTCTAGCACAAAATATTCCACTGGTCCCTCAAGGGATTAAAAAAAAAGTGAATGTCAATCAATATAACCAGCAGTTCCTTCACAGTCAGAGTTTCTGCAGTGCATAAGCCTCCTATGCAAGCAGCAATTCAGGCTCCCTTAAAGGAAGAGCTGTATACCACTCTACCAGATATATGGATTAGTAGATAACCAAGTAATCTGATATATATGTGTTTGCGTGAGTCATGTCGCATTTCTTCCCCAAGCCAATACAATTTTTAGCACAGTGAATTATTCATTTTTATAATTAGCATTATGAAAATATAAACTATGGTTTTTGCCAATCTAAAAACTGTGTTTACAATTTGTAAACTTTATAAAAACCTAATTTGTAATACTTTTTTAATTATTTCTTTTTTCATATTTTTTAATTTATTTATTTTTGTTTTTGTTTTTTGTTTGTTTGGTTTTTTGGTTTTTTGTTGATTTTTTTTTTTTGAACAAGGATCTCTGTACATACTCCTGGGTGTTCTGAAACTCACTATGTAGATGGAGCTGGCTAACCTCTAATTCACCATTCACCGAGAGCCGCCTGCCTCTGCCTCCCAAGGTGCTGTAATTAAAGGCATGTGACACCACACCTGGATTTATTTTAATCTTTAAAAGCATTTGTAAGAACATGGTTCACATTTCCCTAGTATGATATGAACATTTCCATGAAGAAATTAGGTTAAATAAGGAGTCTCCTCAATTTTACCTGGATTTAGGATTCTAGGTACAAGGGGTCAGAAAACTCTATGGCATTCTGCCCTGTCCAACAGCTGTTTGTGATGTGAGACTATTCTGAGTAACCTAATGAAAGGTGAATGAAATAAGAAGGAGGTAGTACCAGACATGCCTTTGTTTAGTAGCCACCTGGAGGTGAAAGCTAACACAGCAGAGGGACAGGACATTTCTCTCAGCATAGCAAGTTCTACTGACAACACTTAGTTCTACAGAAGTTGACCTTCCATGTAGAGTAATGAAGGCAAATTTTCAAACATCATCTTTCACAAATATACTGCTTTGTACAGTAAAATAAGATGTGGCTCCTCTTTGAAGAAATCCTTGGTTTCAATAAAACCAGCTTCTCCAATAAAACACTTCCAAAACTCCTCATGTGTGTATGTGTGCATGTGTGCGTGTGTGTGTGTGTGCGTGTGTGTGTCCATGCGTGTGTATGTGTTTGTGTGCTTGTATGTATATGTGCATGTGTGTGTATGTGTGAGTGTGTGCATGTGTTTGTGTATGTGTGCATGTGTGTATTATGTGAGTGTGTATATGTGCATGTGTGAGTGTGCATGTGTGTGTCCATGTGTGTGTATGTGCATGTGCGTGCATGTGTGTGCTTGTATGTATATGTGCATGTGTGTATGTGTGTGTATGTGTGTGTGCATGTGTATGTGTATTATGTGTGTGTACGTGTGTGTGTGTTTGTGTGTGTGTATGTGTGAGTATATGTGAGTGTGAGCATGTGTTTGTGTATGTGTGCATGTGTATGTGTGTGTTATATGAGTGTGTATGTGTGTATGTGCATGTGTGTGTATGTGTGTAGGTTAAATTGCTCTTCATAGTCCTGAACAGGCTAGGGAGCATTCCTAGCCTTTTCTGCAGTAGTTTACATGGTCATTTTCTTTCTACCACTTAAGTATTCTGCTAGTTCTGTTCCAGTATTTCAATTTAAGTGGTGCAGAAATGAAAGTGGCATTACTCATCAAAAATATTTAGGTTTTATAATTGTAAAATGCATGTGATAAGAGAGAAATTAGATATTCTGAAAATGGTAAACCTCTAGCTTGATTTGAATATTTTATTCCAAGAGGATGATGTAATTAGATATGCTCAAAGTAACACATTCCATCATTCAGAATACAGGTCCATTACCAGAAAATCAAGTATGAGAAAACCAAGACATTGCAACTTCATGCCCATGAAAAGAGTGAGTGTGTGGGGGGGGCGGGGAATAATACTTCACACTATCCCTGGTAGGGTGTGTCTATGTTGAAGATTTCAGATATGTCTATTGAATTTCTTACCTATATAAGTTACCACTCCCAAAGAAGAGATGCTGTCTAGTCATGCTATACTCAATGTCACATGAACTCAGTGCATTTACCTTCATGTGATGCATAGGCATATCTCCATGCGATATATAGGCATATCTTTTAACTTGGAAATTTGGGGCTAAAAATAAAATGTTTTGCTCCCTATGTTTTGTCTAATTGATTAAGAACTAGAATTAATTTTATAGTTCTTTCTCCTTTAGAACTCCCTCTTCTAGTTTCTTCTAAAGAAGAAAAATGTAACAAGATATCACAGTCTCACAACAATTTTTCTACATTTCTTGTCGGTATTATGAAATTTCCACATCTAACCTCTATTCTAGGAAAAGGACAAGACATTTCCTCACAAATGCCCAGATTTCTACACTAGATAGAACACTTTGCCTCCTGCCTTTTGTCTCAACTTTTGGGAAATTTCTTGAATTTCCTTCTTGGCAACATTTCAATCTGGAATGAAAAGAGTGCCATGCATGGGGGTCATTGCCAGCCTTTGAAGGCTATCTCTTATCTGTAGAAGTTGGAGATCCAAGAAATAGAGTCCTCATAAACTTAGGTAAGGAGCTGCCTGTCAATATAATTTTCACAGTTATCAGACATCTCTATCATCTGATTTCTGCCAATTTTGCATGCTATCAATGACCAAAAAATTTCTCTCTACACATAGTTCCCAGTGTCCTGGTGTCTACCCTGAAGATATGTGAAAGCCTATGAGTCCATCTTCTCCCCTAGTCATTTGGTCCAATTAAGAAACTTCACTAATTCTTTGTCATTCAATTCCTGTTAACAAAATCTCTGTTGGCATTTCCAAAGTTTTCCAGGTCTGGCATCTCCATATGACCTAAAAAATTTTATGTCTATTTAAAAGACAAAAAAAGAAATAATTCCCCTCAGCTTATCTCCTTCCAATAACTTGTCAGTTCAAGAGTTATAAGTATATATTACTTATTCCCTTAGCATGGATAAAGCACAAAATATCTTCTAAGGTACAGGAGAAGATATGTTGTATAAGTTGGTCCATTATCTTTCCAACTTGCTTTGTCAGTGTTTTACAGTTGCAAGCAAAGAGAAAGCATCAAGATCATAGGTGGAACATTACCCTGCCTTCTATACCATGTAAGTCATGCTTAAGATTTGGACAAGTTCACAAACACATTCCTAGGAATTTCAGGTAGGAGCAATTTTAACACAATCACAGTGGTTACTTTGAAAGTATCCATCTGCTAAATGTAACCTTTTATTTTTTTCAAGGACTCTTCAAAGTTTATTGGCAGTAAAATTTTGAAATACTTCAAGTCTTTAGTAGTACAAATTTAGTTACAATTCTTTTTTTCTTAAATTTTTTATTGGACATTTTCTTTATTTAAATTTCAAATGTTATCTCCTTTCCTGATTCCCCAAAACACCCTATCCTATCCCCCCTACTTCTATGAGGGTGTTCCCCCTCCTAACCACCCACTCCCACCTACCCACCCTCATATTCCCCTACAGTGGAGCATCAAGCCTTCATAGGACCAAGGTCCTCTAGTCCCATTGATGCCCAACAAGGCCATCCTCTGCTACATGTGCAGCTGGAGCTATGGGTCCCTCTATGTATACTCCTTGGTTGATGGTTTAGTATTTGGGAGCTCTTGGGGGAGGGTGTAGTTGGTTGATACTATTGTTTTTCCTATGGGGTTGCAAATGCCTTCAGCTCCTCAGTCCTTTCTCTAACTCCTCCATTGGGAACCCCATTGGGGACCCTGTGCTCAGTTCAATGGTGGACTGCAAGCATTCGCCTTTGTCTAGCTCTGGCAAAGTCTCTCAGGTGAGAGCTATATCAAACTCCTGTCAGTATGCACTTCTTGCCACCCACAATAGTGTCTGGATTTGGTGTCTGTATTTGGGATGGAGCCCCAGGTGGGGCAGTCTTTGGACAGCCTTTTCTTCATTCTCTGTTCCATATTTTTCTTTGTATGTGCTCCCATGAGTATCTTGTTCTCCTTTCTAAGAAGGACCAATGCATCAACACTTTTGTTTTCCTTCTTTTTGAGCTTCATGTGATCTGTGAATTTTATCTAGGTTATTCCAAGCATTGGGGCTAATATCCACTTATCAGTGAGTTCATACCATGTGTATTCTTTTGTGACTAAGTTACCTCACTCAGGATGATATTTTCTAGTTCCATCCATTTGCCTAAGAATTTCATGAGTTCATTGTTTTTAATAGCTGTATAGTACTCCATTGTGTAAATGTACCACATTTTCTGTATCTATTCCTCTGTTGAAGGACATCTGGGTTCTCTCCAGCTTCTGGCTACTGTACATAAGGCTGCTGTGAACATAGTGGAGCATGTGTTCTTGTTTTATGTCGGAGAATCTTTTGGGTATATGCTCAAGGTTGATTCACCTGATCTGGCTGGCTAGGCATGTGTCCCTTTCCTCCGTTACTACTCCATGTGCATCCCTCCCCAAGCTGCATGCTCCATCAAAGAGGATAATCTTCCCTGAATAGAGGAAGTCCAGTCTTTGGACAGGAGTATATAAGAAACTGTGCTCCCCTGCTAGAAACTCCAAACAAGCTCTCAAGGCTAAATGTGATCTTAATAGGCCTGAGCTATGACTAAACCCTTAGACACTCAGCTGCACTTTCTATCCCTTTGTTTGGGGTAATTATACACGGATCATAACCTATTAATTATAATAACCTTGTTTGATGGTATAAATCTTGGATTTTTCTTTCTTTAATTTTATTGTGAGAAGAAAACTACACATTAGTTCTACTTTCTAAACAAGTAGTATAACTGATTATGGATACAATAACATATAATACATCTCTAGAATTACTTCTAGATTGGTTAGTAATTCACATTTCTCCCCTTACTAGCTTTTGGAAACCACTTTCCCATGATTTGAATTTGATAACTTTAGAAATATTTTATCATTAGAATCACATATTTGTCTCTCTGAGAACATCTTTCTATGATTCACTCAACACATACAATATAACATTTCCAACGTTTATATTTTCATATGTATTTTCATGTATTAAAGTATTCCCTTCATTTTTGAATCTTAATTATATTCTACCAAATACAATGAACCTTGTATAGGAAGAGCATCCCTTAAAAACCTTGAAGAATTCACTGTCAGAGCAGTTGGTAACAACTCTCAAGCAGTCCCAGTGGACTCAGGACCCATCACAACACAACCCCCTCTCTCCTCTACAACCAAATACCCCTCCCCTTCTGAGAAGTCTTTTCTTCTGAGGCAGACTGCTAGCTAGTCTGCTCCCCTGGATATACCATATCCTCAACCAGTCAGGAAGATCTGCTGTACTCACAACAGTTGGACAATAGCCTGTCCACTCCGCTGAAGACCTAACAGTCTGAAGGGCTCCCAGGAGATCTACTGCAGCCTAGGCAGCAGATCAGCAGCTTCTCTGATGCTCTGAAGAGCTCCCAGTTGGAAGGTCACACAAGTGGTCTGCCATAGCCAGGGCCACAAGCCTACCAGGAGACATGAAGAAACTCAGGGACAAAAGAGACAGACTCCAGACAGAGTCACCCAGACCAGCAAACATAAGGGATAAGCACACCAGGAACAAGCAGATGGTGAGAGGAAAGAACAACAACAGAAGTCAATATATGTGGATGTCAACAGAAACCAGTTCTCCAAACACAGTAAGCCATGAATACAAAAACACATCTGAAAATCAGGAAGCCGACCTAAAATTATATCTCATGGAGATAATAGAGTCCTTTAAGGAGAATATAAGTAACTCACTGAAAGAAATATAGAATAATACAACCAAACAGGTGAAGGAATTGAATAACGCAGTTCAAGACCTAAAAGTCGAAATAGAAACAATTAAAAAAACACAAATAGAGGGAAACCTAGAAATGGAAAACCTATTAAAGAGGTCAGGAATTACAGATGTAAGAATCACCAATAGAATACAAGATATAGAAGAGAAAATCTTGGGTATAGAAGATACCATAGAAGAGATTGACAAAACTGTCAAAGAAAATTCAAAATGTAACAAACTCCTAACCCAAAGCATTCAGGTAATTCGGGATACAATGAAAAGACCAAAGAATAATTAGAATAGAGGAGAATGAAGGAAATGTCCTCAACAAAAATCAAAGAAGAAAGCTCCCCCAACCTAAAGAAAGAAATGACCATAAAGGTACAAGAAGCCTATAGAACACCAAATAAATGGGACCAGAAAAAGAAAATTCTCTTGTCATATAATAATTAAAATACAAAACCCACAGAACAAAGAAAGGATATTAAAAGCTGCAAGGGAAAAGTTCCAAGTAACATGCAAAGGAAGAACTATCAGAATTACACCAGACTTCTCAACAGAGATTATGAAAGCCAGAAGAGCATAGTCAGAGGTCATATAGACTCAAAGAGAACACAAATGGCAGCCCAGGCTACTATACCCAGGAAAACTCTCAATCAATGTAGATGAAAAAAAATATTCCAGGACAAAGCCAAATTTAAACAGTATCTATCTACCAGCCCTACAGAGAATACTAGAAGGAAAACTCCAACACAAGGAAGGTACCTAGACCAAAGAAAAGACAAGAAATTAAGCATTTCACAACAAAGCCAAAAGGAGAGAAAACAAGCACATAAAGCCACCTACAAAAACAAACATATCAGGAAACCACAGTCATCTATCTGTCTTTAATATCTCTCAATATTAATGGACTCAACTCACCCATAAAAGGACATAAGCTAACAGACTGGATAAGCAAACAAGAACCAGCATTTTGCTGCATACAAGAAACATACCTCAATAATAAAGACAGATATTATCTCAGAGTAAAAAGATAGAAAAAGGTCTTCTACATAAATGGTCCCAGGAAACAAGCTGGAGTTGTCATCCTAATATCCAATAAAATAGACTTTCAATCCAAACTTATACATGAAAGGGAAAGTCTACCTAGAGAAAGTTTCAATTCCGAACATCTATGCCCCAAATACAAGGGCACCCACACTCATAAAAGAAACTTTACTGAACCTCAAAACACACATTGAACCTCACACAATAATAGTGGGAGATTTCAACATCTCACTCTCACCAATAGACAGGTGATTGAAACAGAAACTAAACAGAGACACAGTGAAACTAAGAAAGGTTATGAACTAATTGGATTTAACAGATATCTACAGAACATTGCACCCTAAAACAAAAGAATATACTTTCTTCTCAACACCTCATGGTACCCTCTCCAAAATCAACCACAAAATTGGTCACAAAATAACCCGCAACAGATACAAAAAGATTGAAATAATACCATGCATCCCATCAGATCATCACGGCCTAATGCTGTTCTTCAATAACAGCAAAAACAACAGAAAGCCCACATACATGTGGAAACTGAACAATGCTCTACTCAATGATAACTTGATCAAGGAACAAATAAAGAAAAATTTAAAGACTTTTAAGAATTTAATCAAAATATTGACACACCATACCTAAACTTATGGGACACAAAGAAAGCAGTGCTCAGAGAAAAATTCATAGCACTAAGAGCCCTGGTAAAGAAACTGAAAAGATCTTACACTAGCAACTTAACAGCACCCCTGAGAGCTCTAGAACAAAAATACACCCAAGAGGAATAGAAGGCAGGAAATAGTCAAACTCAGCACTGAAATCAACCAAATAGAAACAAAGAGAACAAGACAAAGAATCATCAAAACCAAAATCTGGTTCTTTGAGAGAATCAACAGGATAGATAAACCCCTAGCCAAACTGATTAAAGGGCTCAGATGCAGTATCCAAATGAAATGGGAGACATAACAACAGAAATGAAAGAAATTCAAAAAAATCATCAGATACTACTATAAAAGCCTATACTCAACAAATCTGGAAAATCTAGGTGAAATGGATAGCTTTCTAGATAGATATCACATACCAAATTCAAATCAAGAGCAGGTAAACTATCTACACAGGCTGATATCCCATAAGGAAATAGAAGAATTCATTAAAAAACATCATAACCAATAAAAGCCCAGGACCAGATGGATTTAGTGTAGAATTCTACTAGACCTTTAAAGAAGACCTGATACAGATATTACTCAAACTATTCCATAAAGTAGAAACAGAAGAAACACTACCTAATTAATTCTATGAAGCCACAATTACTCTGATACCTAAACCACACACCACACAAAGTACCCAGTCAACAAAAGAGTACTTCAGACATCTCACTTACGAATATCAATGCAATTTACTCAATAAAATGCTGCAAACAGAATCCAAGAACACATCAAAACCATCATTTACCATGATCAAGTAGGCTTCATCCCAAGGATGCAAGGTTGGTTCAATATACAAAAATCCATTAATGTAATTCACTATTAAAGAAACTCAAAGAAAAAAAAAATCACATTGATCATCTCCTTAGATGCAGAAAAAGCATTTTACAAAATACAACACCCCTTACTGTTAAAACTATTGGAGAGATCAGGAATTCAAGGCCCATACCTAAACATAATAAAAGCAATATACAGCAAACTAACTGCCAATATCAAATTAAATGGAGAGATACTTGAAGCAATCCCACTGAAATTGGGGACAAAACAAGGATGCCTACTCTCCCCATATCACTTCAATATAGTACTCAAAGTGCTAGCTAGAACAATAGGACAAGAAAAAGAGATCAAGGGGATACAAATTGGCAAAAAAGAAATAAAAGTATTGTAGAAATTGAGCAAAACGGAGATACCTCATAAAAATACCTAAAAACAAGGGAGGTCGTTTAATCCTTAAGACAAAGAGCTTCAGAAGAGTTTACAGAGCAAACTCCCAAGGAATGCAAAATCCCAGGAAACATCCCCAGGAGGGCAGATCTCCCCCCACCCCTCCTGAGTGCCACACATATCTAATCCTCACCTGGAGGAGAAAGGTCAATAGAAACAAAAGAACAATGAGAAAGATAAAGTGTAACCAGCCCCATGTTGTAAACTGTAACCAGCCCATTTTGTAAACTGTAAAACTCTGTTCTAAAAAGATATAAAAACTTAGAGCTTTGTTTCCTTTGGGTCACTCTTGTCCCAAATGCAGGGTGACTCTAGTATATTAGTTTCAATTTAAAAAAAAAAAACTCATGCAAATTGTAGTGGCCTCTTTCCTGATTCTTTGCAAGTGGGGTACTCACACCGAATACAACATTATCACTATTTGGAGATGATATGATAGTGACCCCAAAAATTCTACCAGAGAACTTCTGCAGCTGATAAAAAACCTCAACAAAGTAGCTGGATATAAAGGTTACTCAAATAAATTATAAAAGTATCCTTTCTTTATAGAAGGATAAACCGGCTAAGAAAGAAATTAGGGAAATAACTTCATTTGTAAGACCATGGAAAAATACAAATTGACCCCAGGGTCTGCCTGCACCAGGGTCATGAGAAACTAACCCCAGGTGCTATACTAGGGTCATAAGAAATTGACCCCAGGGGCTGCGCTGCACCTGGGTCGTGAGAAACTGGCCCCAAGGACCCTAGGACCACTCCTCAAGTCTCAGTACCCAGAGGAAATGGACCACCACAAGGAGGGGATGTTGCCAAAGATAGCTGAACAACCGATCAATGTATAGGAGATGTTTGTATAGCTGTATACTGGAATTTCCCTGGGATCCCCCTCCCCCGCACCTGCTTGCGGTTCCTGAGCTTAAATATTCTCTGTAACAGTCACTCGGGGTTCGGTTTCTTCCCTAAGGCAGCTGAACCCTGGCGCACCAGACCGATTAAAATCCTCTTGCTGTTGCAACGAATTTCAGACTGTTGGTGGTCTTTGGGTGAGGGTCCCGAGAGAAAGACTCTTTGGGTATTTCACCTTCACAATAACCACAAATAATATACAATAGCTTGGGGTAACTCTAACCAGACAAATGAAAGATATGTATGAAAACAACTTAAAGTATTTCAAGAAATAAATCAAAGAAGATATCAGAAAATGGAGAGATCTCCCATGCTCAGAGATAGGCAGAATTATCACAGTAAAAATGGCCATTCTGCCAAAGGCAATCTACAGATTCAATGCAGTCCAGAACAAAATCCCAACAGAATTCTTCAAAGACCTGGAAAGACCAATTCTCAAATTCATCTGGGAAGGCAAATAACCCAGAATAGTGAAAACAATACTTAACAATAAGAGAATGGCTGGGGGTGTGCCCTGCCCCCAGCCTTGAGTGGGCTAAACAAATCTCTGGCCTTGCTGCTTTTGCAATTTCCTAATGGAGCTTTGAGGAGTTGACTACCTGTTGAGCTTGCTTTGCAACTCAATCCAGCTGAAACAAAGGATGGATCTGTGGGTTTTCCCTATATAAATGCAAAGCTGAAAATTAAACTTTGAGCCTTGATCAGAAACCTTTGTCTTGACTTCATCATTCTCTTGTCCACCTGTCCTTTTTTCATTTCCAGCCTCCCTTTCAGGTACCCAGTTCTCCATGGCTGCTGGACAGTTACAGGTGATGCGTGAACAAGGGGAATGAACCCGGGGAAACAACTGAGAAATGCTGTCTTGGTGGAGCTCCACAGAAAATGGAAGAAGTTATGGTATCCTGCATGGTGGTAAGCAACAAACAGCATTAATGCTAGCACTAGCTATACATTTCATCTTTTAGAGGTTGTTTTTGTAGGAGGTGAGTTAAAGAAAGAATACAGGCTAGGCTGTGACAGGGCCAACCCAATGCTGATCTCACCTATGAGGTGACAGCACAGATGGGACAGTAGAATTCTAAACAGGCATTAGTCGGCAGCCTCCAAGACCTGCTTCAGGCAGAGGAGCAGGATTTTAAAAATACCTGTTAGAAAATGTTTTAGATCAGATAGATTCATACTGCCCATGGCTTCAAGAAGAAAGAACTTTGGATAAAGAAACCTGGGAAAAAGTTGGAGAAGTTCTGAGAACCACCCAGGCAGATTCTATCACCCTCTGCTTCTGGGCGCTTATAAAAGATGCTATTGACGATAAAAAAAGATGAAAAGACCTTGCAGGTGTTAACTAGTGCCTAGGGAGGGCTTGAAGAACTTCAGGAAGAACACCTGTTAGAGATGGTTTCCTCAGAAAAAGGCTCTCTCAACTCTAAATTAGAAAAGTACAGAGACACAGATGATAAGCTAGCTTCAGAGGAGGAAGCTCATTTAGAAAATAGAGCTGCCAAATATTGTGATGAAGATTGGCCTCCTTACACACCTTCTGCTCTGCCTATGGCCTTTACTGCAGGAGATGCTGCCCAGATGGATATGCAAGTATATAAATTAGAGTTGGAAATTAAGCTGCAGAACTTGACTAATGTCAAGTGCAAGAAAGTGCAATGATTCTGATATACACCAATCGCAGCTAGAAAGAGCTGTGAGTCAGGCTCACAGGAAAGGGCAGGAAACATCTGACAAGTTAGCTTTCTCTATAGTTGAGATAACTGACCAGCAGGGCAATGGAGTCAGAAAATATCAGGTGTTGGAGTTCAAAGTGATAAAAGGATTAAAAAACAGCTGTGGCGCAGTATGGGCCTACAGCTCCCTTTATATGAGCATTGTTGGATACTGTGATGGATACAAATTTAATCCCCCAAGTTTGGAAAACTATATGTAAGACTACTTTGCCATGAGGAGATTACTTACTTTGGAGTTCTGAATGGCATGAAGCAAGTAAGAGAACTTCCAAGATGAATGCTCAGTCAGGTAACGTAGATTGGGATATTAACATGCTTCTAGGGAAGGTCAGTATGAAGGCAATGCTAATCAGATCATACCTGTAGGAGTGTATGCGTAGGTTGCCATGGCTACCTGCCATGCTTGGGATCAATTACTGACTAAAGGGGATCTTAGTGGGAATTTATCTGGTATCAAACAAGCTCCTAAAGAACCATTTCAGGAATCTGTGGATAGACTACTAAAAGCAGCTGGCAGAATTTCTGGAGATCCTCAAGCAGGAATTCCTTTTGTGACACAATTGGCTTATGAGATCTAACATTCTCATAATGCAGCTTGCTGGGCAGCCATTCGGCCATACAAAGCACAGACAGACTTATCTGGATATGTTCTTCTTTGTGCAGAAATTAGACCATCATACAATCAATGTCTGGCTATGGCTACTGCCTGATAAAGGACCACTGTGCAAATAATGCTTTCTCAGAAAGAAGATGTTTTAAATGTGGAGATTTGGGTCATTTTAAAAATGTCCCAGGAACAAGGTCACAAACAGACAATCAATTCACACCTCAGAAATTTGTACTCAGTGTAAGAAGAGTAATCATTGGGCCAGGGAATGTAGATTTAAAGCAGATATTCAGGGCCATGCCATATTGGAAAATGAACAGAAAGGCTAGCCTCAGGCCCCTGGATATCCACAGCAACCAGTTTATGGGGCCATGGAGCTACTGCTAAGCTAGGGAAATTCATTTCTAAACTTATCAGAGCAACCCTAGGAAGTGTGGGATTGGACCTCAGTTCTACCACCCATGCAGTATTGACCCCCAAAATGGAAGTTCAAACCTTGTCTACAGTAGTTTTGGACCCTTGCCTCCAGAGACCTGGTGATTACTTTTAGGCCAAAGCAGCATTATTATAAAAAGACTACAGAGTTATTCAGGTGTTACAGATAATGATTATGAGGGAGAAATTAAAATTATGGCTGCTTCCCCCCATGGCATTATAACTTGCTGACAAAAGAATCACTCAACTTATTTTAGTTCCCTTGCATCTGCTATCTTCCAGATTCATTAAGAGTAAGAGAGGACAGAGTGACTTTGCTTCCTCTGATGTGTATTGGGTTCAATCTGTTACTAGTAAGAGACCTAACCTTAAGTTAATATTGAAGGAAAATGTTTTGAAGGATTAATAGATACTGAGGGTAATGTAACAATTATTAGTGGACAAGATTGGTCTTCAACTTGGTCTTTATCAGATAATCTCATTCACCTTCAAGGGGTTGGTTATGCCAATAACTCAAAACAAAGTTCTAAACTTCTAACCTGGAGAGATGAGGAGGGCAACTCAGGACAAATTCAATCCTATACCATACCACATTTGCCTATTACCCTCTGTGGAAGAGATCTCTTCTCACAGATAGGTCTTATAATGTATAGTCCTAATGAAGTAGTGACTAAACAGATGTTAAGACGAGGATTTTTGTCTGGTCATGGGTTAGGAAAGGAAGGACAAGGCATTAAGACATTTGAAAGGCTTAAGCCTCACTCTAACACTAGAAGCTTGGGGTATTTTTCTTAATGGCCACTATCTTGCCTGCATTCCATGCTGATAAAAGTCAATGGCTTAATAATATTCCAATGTAGATTGATCAGTGACCTTTATCTAAAGAAAAAGTAGAAGCTACCTCTTCACTTGTGCAGGAGCAACTAGAGGTAGGACATATAAGAGAATCTCAGTTGCCATGGAATACTCCAATATTTGTTAGCAAGAGAAAATCTGGTAAATGGAGACTGCTACAAGATCTAAGAAAGGTCAATGAAACCACGGTGCCTATGGGACCTTTACAACCTGTGCTTCCATCTCCAATAGCCATTCCTAAATGATATTATAAAATAGTAATAGATTTGAAAGATTGTTTCTTTGTTATTCCTTAGCACCCCCAGAATTGTGAAAGATTTGCTTTCAGTGTTTTTTTCTATTAATTTTAAGAACCTATGAAAAGATAGCAATGGAAAGTTCTTCCTCAGGGCATGGTTAATAGTCCTACCTTATGCTTAAGTTTATAGTAAAAGCCATTCAGCCTATAAGACAGCAATAGCCAATGAAATATATCATACATTACGCAGATGATGCATTGTTAGCAGGAAATGATCCCCAAGACTTGCTTTTATGTTATAGAGATTTATAACAGGCATTAGCTGATAAAGGACTACAAATACCTCTGTAAAAGGTACAAACTCAGGATCCTTTTAATTATATAGTCTTTACACTTACAGATCAAGCTGTTTATGCCCAGAAGATAATTATCCATAGGAACAATTTAAAAACTTTAAGTGATTTTCAAAAACTGTTAGGTGATATCAATTTGCTTCACTCCTACTTAAAGCTTACCACAGGAAAATTGAAACCCTTATTTGATATACTTAATGGGAGTGCTGATCCTACCTCCTCTCAATCTTTAACCTCTGGAGGATTGCTGGCTTTACAACAAGTAGAAAACAATCTACTATTAAAAAACAATTTATTACTTATATATATATATTGTTCTTTGCCTTTACATTTGCTGATTTTTAATATGACTCATATACCTACAGGAATATTGTAGCAAAAAGCTCCTCTTATGTGGATACATTCAAGGATATCACCTAAACATAACATTCTGCCATACTATGAGGCAGTAGCCCATATTATTATACTTGGAAGGCAGCAGGCACCGACTTATTTTGACAAAGACCCAGACATCATTATTCATCCTTTTAATGTAGATCAAAATACTTGGCTGAAGCAGCATAGTACGGATTGGTTGCTCAAATAGTATAAAAAGGAACTATGGATAATCATTACCAGCATGATAGGTTAACAAAATTTTTAAATGTACATAAGGTTGTATTTCCTAATATGACATCTCTACAGCCTCTGCATAATGTTCTTTTGATATTTCCTGATGCCTCCTCTAAAGAACGAGGTGGATATAAATAATCAACAAGTAGTAATAGAGACTCCTGGACTCTCAGCCCAGCTAGCAGAACTGATAGCAGTAGTGAATGTTTTTCAGTCTATAAATGATACTTTTAACCTTTTTACGTATGTAGCTCAGTCTGTTCCTCTATTGGAAACTTGTGGCACATTTCATTACATCACACCAGCTGAATATCTGTTTTTACAACTACAAAACCTCATTCTTACCCAAAAAATCTTTGGTTTATATTGGTCATATATGAGCTCATTCTGGTCTTCCTGGGCCTTTAGCTGCAGGCAATGATTGCATTGACAGAGCTTTAATAGGAGAAGCCTTAGTTTCAGATCCTGTTACATTAACTATATCTGATTATAATAAATTTCACCTTTCTAGTCATACCTTAAGGTGTTGACATAAGATCACTAAGGAGCAGGCTAGAATGATTGTAAAACATTGCCCTAACTGCCTTACATTATCTCCAGTTCCTCATTTTGGGGTTAATCCATGAGGCCTTATGTCCAATCATATTTGGCAAATGGGTATAATTCATTATGCAGAATATGGAAAATTGAAGTATATACATGTCTGTATTGACACTTGTTCAGGATTTCTTTTTGCTTCTATACATATGGGAGAAGCCTCTAGAAATGTAATTGATAATTGTTTACAAGTCTTCAATGCTATAGGATTACCTAAAGTCATTAAGACAGATTATACTGGAAATAACATCATTTTGTAAGGAAATTGGTATTGAACATAAAATTGGAATGTCTTATAACCCAATGGAACAAGGAATTATTGAGCATGTGCATTACACTCTGAAAAATTGGCTTTAAAAAACAAAGCTCTTACCCTCTTACCCATTGGCCTCTCTCTTGCCTCTTGCCCCCTTGCTCCCCCTCTTTCCCCATTCCCTTCCCCCTTCTCTCCATGTGGCCATGGCCGGCCTCCACTTATCTACTTTCTCTTCTCTGCCTATCTCTGCCTCTACTACTCTCTTAACTTCCCTTCTTATGCCCTAAATAAGCTCTATTCTATACAAAACAAACAAACAAACAAAACAAAAACAAAAACAAAAAAAGAGGAAGAATTATACCCTCCAAGGTCACGAAAAATGCACCTTGCTTTTGTCTTATTTGTTTTAAATTTTTGCAAACTGATGCTAAAGGTCAGTCTGCAGTAGATTGCCACTGACATCCAGTTGCTTTCAGCTCATATGCCATGGTTAAATGGTTAAACTCCCTAACTAATACATGGAATGGTCCTAACTCTGTTTTAATATGGGCGATGAGGTCCTGTCTTTTTTTTTTTTTTTTCACAAAAAGAAAATGGAGCCCAATGGCTGCCTGAAAGATTGGTTTGTCAAGTGGACATAGATCCTGAGCCTTCTAATGATTATAATACCAATGGAGAAGATGGCTCAAAATCCCTATCAGCCATCTGAGTTTGTAAGATTCGGGGGTGGATGTCACACTCACAAAGATGTAGAAATTGAGCCAAACGGAGATATCCCATAAAGATACCAGACAGCAAGGAAGTCCACTTATCCTTAAGACAAAGGGGGTTTTTAGAAGAGTTTACCAAGCAAATATCCATCCTCAAGGAATGCAAGTTTCCAAGAGACATTCCCCGGGAGAGAGGTTCTCCCCCACCCCTCCTGAGAGTCACAGGTGTCTTATTCTAACCTGGAGGAAAGATCAATAGAAACTAAAGAACAATGAACAAGATAAAGTATAACTACCCATGTTGTAAATTGTAACTTTGTAAGTTGTAAAACTCTGTTCTAAAATGGTATAAAAGCTTAGAGTCTTGTTTCTTCTTGGTCTCTCTGGTCACCATTACAGAGTTGACCCTGGTATACCAGCCTCAATTAATAAATTAACCTCATGCTTTTGCAGTGGTCTCTTTCTTGGTTCTTCGAGAATGGGGTTACCCATGCCGGTTATTACATCTTGGTGCATTGGCCAGGAATTTCTTGCAAAATTCTCATCATGCTAGAAGCCCGGAAGAGGTCCCCCCTCTCGCTGAACAAGTGGCTGGAGGTTGGAGGTGTTTGTGCACACTTAACAGGTACCACAGTTATTTTTCTGTGTCTGTGTCTGTGTGAAATCTGTGATCTGTATCTGTAATCCGTGCTTCTGGGCCACTACTAGTTTCAGGCGGTAACTGGCAGATGTGCTGTCACCACAGACAGAAATAGGACTCAGGAGAGTCCGATTCCAAGTCCAGGGGTAGTGGCAGCTGTTCAGAGGTGCTTCTGTCTGTCTCTCTGTGATTTGGCTTTGATTTTGGTGTTTGGGGTGCTGGTGGCAGAGGCACCCATGTCTGTCTGTATCTGGCCCCTGCTGTGTACAGGGTAGTCGGCTTCTCTTGGCAGTGGGGTGGCAGGCACAGCTGAGTAACTCTGTGATTTGGCTTTGATTATCTGTGTGTGTGTGTGTGTGGTACCTATAACTGGGCCAGTGTGTTGTTTCTCCATGTTCCTTGGTATCTTGTTCTAATATGGTATTTGGACTCTAGACTGATGGACTTCTACCCCCTTTGACTGGTGAACAGTGTTAAAGCCTAGGGCTGCAGCCAAATACAGAGTGGCAACAGGTGGGGCATGCACTCCAAGAGCACCAAGAGGAGGGAGTGAGTGCAAGAGGAGGGAGGGAGTGAGTACTGCTTGCCAGCCCAGTGACAGGCAAAAGCTGGAGGTGGCAGCTGAGTATGAGAGGCAGAAAGAGAGCAGGGGACTGCCCCGCTGACCAGCAGCGGCTGCAGTGGAGGCAGCTGCAGGGGTCGGGGAGCCGAGAGAGAGAGAGAGAGAGAGAGAGAGA
>NW_022196891.1:821530-841530 GCF_008632895.1 Mastomys coucha
GAGAGAGAGAGAAAGAGAGAGAGAAAGAGAGAGAAAGAGAGAGAGAGGGAGCGTGGAGGACTGCCCCTTCCCCACCAGCAGCCGGCAGGCCCACCCAAACACTTCCCTGGTGGCCCTAGTGTGTTGTGGCTCCAGGACGACTGGGAAGGACTAATGGGAGATGTAGTTTTGCGGGTGATCACTTAGGTAAAGGAACTCTAGCAGGCTCCAAAGTTGGGTCACGTGATCTAAGCGGGCCAACTAGAACAAAGAATGACTCTGAGACAAGCCCCTTGTGCTGTAGCAAAATTGCAGGCTGTTCTGAGCTAAGTTAAAAAATGAAATTTGCCTACCTCGTAGGGCAGAGGGATTAAATTGTGATCTTGTAATTAAGATTATTTGCTTTTAACATTAATTTATATTTAGACTCTGTCTGAATCTTGTGGGAAATTTTGCCTGTGGTTCAGAACTAGATAGGAAATATTAGCCATTGAGTCCAGATTAACGAGTGCAGTGATAATCATGTACTGCTTTGAACAGGTATTAATTATCTATGTCTGTGGCTCTGGGCAGAGAGTCAAACGGAAAGATGGTATAGACTGTTTAACCAGCCATAGGAAGTTCATAGTCTATTAACGTGGACTCCACGGGAATCTTGAATGTCTTTCCATGCTTGTTAAGATAGGAAAGGCCTAGTATAAGCAAATACAGTATCCTAGTTTACCTCATTCGTTTTAAACTGTTTGGATTTTTAAATAGATGTGATTTTATTTTGTGGTTATATTATTTCCCTGGGTGAGAAGTCAAAAGAAGATTTTTCTGGTCACTGGCTCAAGTATATGCTAATTGGGTTATTATTAAATTGGCATCTTGTAAACTATGGTGGCATTCATATGTAAAAATTGGCAGCTAAACTTTGTAACGTGATAGTAATGCTTTGATATTGATTTTAAAGAAAACAGAATGTTTGAAACTGGGTTTTGTTTAAATTATGATTATACCTTAACATTACAAAAGTTAAAAAGGTATGGAGTCTAAAAATAGATACAAGTGATGAGCAGTCTGGAGACAAATAAAGAGTTAGTTTGCCTTGAAACTAGAAAGTAAATAGAAGGATAAACCAAATTCTATCGAGGCATAGTAGAAGAAGGGAATCTAGAACAGCTGTGGCTATTGCTGGGAGGAGGCTGTTTTGCATGTACTATTACTGAGCCAGTAAAAGATGCCTTGGTCAAACACACCTGGAATGGCTGGTGCACTCCTAGCATTAGCAAAATAAGGAAATTTTTATCTTGTTTTTTACATCAAAAATGGGGATTTTCTTCTTTGGAGATTTTGAGGAACAGAGAACCCAAATACCACCCAGAAAGATTTTGTTTTAGTGTTATTGTAATATTAAAAATTTCTTTTGAGATTCATATGTTGCAGAAACGTACAGCCTTGATGAATTCCTTCATCAGACATGCTAAGCTGGTCTGCTTGAACTCCTGGTGTCCTGAACTTTAGCCTGATCCAGTTAAGACACAGATATCAGAAGACCAGTTCTGTTTTTCCTTCCACCTCTCTCATATCTCTACGTCCTTGTTCAGCTTGAAAAAGCTATGAATGAGTCGTCTACCTGGTTCCCTGGGCTTTGGGGCTAGAGAGAATTTGTTGATAGGTTGTGTTTCTAGGAAATGTAAAATGGCCATATTTAAAACAGGGAAGAAATAGCCAGACTTAATTATATAGTTATAGAAAGCCTTATAATTTGTTATTGAGTTAAAGTCATATGTTCCTATTTGGTATAGAATTTATTTGATACAAAATCAATGTTATCTTTGGTAAAAGGACCTTCTGATAATATTTACCCTGTCCTAAAAATGATTTAATTGATGCATAGATAATTTAAACTGGAAGCATTGTCTGACTAGAATTTAGTCAGGTATTTGAGTATTTCTTCAGATACACAGCTTATTCTCAGAAAATTTGCTTTGTTGTTTATATTTGTAATAGTGATTGATAAAAAGCTTGTGTTATAAACCATTTACATCTTAAATTGATATACAAGAAATGAGTAAGAGCTTTTAAACTGAGAATTTATTGTTAAGATTGGGTGTATGATAGTTTTCTTATTGACTGAGAGGTGTAGCTAATACAGTCCTGTTGTCCATACTTCTAGACCAAAAGATGAAGTTTTCTATATTCAGTTAAGAGAATTCTGGTTTCAGTAAAAGTTGTATGTAGACTTATAAGTAGTTCTTTTATTTTCTCAGTAGAGAGGGCTTAGATCTAGTCCGCCTTTACTGTTATTATAATCAGATCTGAGATGTGCTATTATAAACAGATCTGAGAGCTTTAGACCTGTGAGTTTAGGGACAAATTAACAGATTTATGGCTCTGAGTTTATTGTTAGGGAATTTCAAGATTTTAATTAAAGATAACTTAGGCAGTGGTGGCACATGCCTTTAATTCCAGCACTTGGGAGGCAGAGGCAGGCGGATTTCTGAGTTCGAGGCCATCCTGGTCTACAGAGTGAATTCCAGAACAGCCAGGGCTACACAGAGAAACCCTGTCTCGAAAACAAAACAAAAAACAAAAAAACCCCAAACAAACAAAACAAAACAAAACAAAAAAGATAACTGAGAGTAGTTCACAAACAATAGTCCAGATTACTATACAAAGATAGTTGGTTTTCAAAAACATCAGAAATGCACAGAAAATGGCATTTGGTATTATCTATTCATCTGGTACAGACCTGACTGTGATGGACAGCACCCTTTCTCAGACTCACAGAAGAGATTGAGCATCATCGGAGCTGTTCCAGCTGTGGTGAGACAACCACTAGGCAAAAGTTGCCTCTTCATCTGCAGACAATAGTGTCCAAAAAAGTCACATAGGCCTAGGAAAGCTTATATCTGCTGAGACAGAGTAGGCCAGTCCTTAATGTTCCTGTTTCCAGAAGGCTGAAGATCGATGCTCCAACGTTTTGAAGTAAGAACTGTCCAGGTGTTCTGCAGTCTCTATTTATTGACAATATTTTTGGAAGCTGTGTTAGGCTTCTTGTATCTTCTCTATTATTCAGTCATTCCTGGATTTCTGATGGAGTTGAAAGACTATGAAAATTAGAAGAGATGCAAGATGAGTTGTTAAGGGAACTAGTGCAGGTAGCTGAGAAAGTGTTTTAACAGAGAAAGAAAGAAAAGTTGTAGAAGGACTGTTATTACAAAGACAGAGAGACAGAAATCCATGCAATAAACAAGAGGTTTTTAATAATCTAGTATACTAGGGTCATCCTGCAGTCGGGGCAAAGGCGACCCCAGGGAACAAAAGCACACACTCTTTATACCCTTCCAGTCCATAGATTTACAGCATGAGTTGGTTATCTTATCTCATTGTTCTTTGTTTTCATTGGCCTTTGTCCTCCAGGTGAGAAGGAAATACCTGTTGCACATTGAAGGGATGGGGGAGATCCACCCCCTACTGGAGAGGTTTCCTGGAACTGGGCATTAGTCCCTGCAATTAGGGCATCTTTTAGGGACAGATGCTTGTTCAGTAAACCCTTTGAAGCTCCCTATCTTTAAGCTTAATGGACATTCCTGGCTCCCCAGTATTTTTAAGAGGTGTCCCTGTTTGCTCAAGTCGAACAAGTTAACCTGGAATGTAGTCTCTACTCTTACTGGAGAGTAGGTGTCTTCTATCAATTCCCAATCCCATTCCCCATATATCTAGTGGCCAGACCTTGTGTTTGATTTTTGCTAATTAGCAGCTGAATTGAATACCTGGGACATTCCTGAAGACAGCTTTAACCTTGTTGCTTTTAACTTTTGGACCTAATGTATTGAGCAGATTGGTTGCCTTCACACAGGATCACTTTCAGCAAGCTCAGCTATTCACCATGGCAGTTATTCATCAATATAAATATATGCATTGAGTATACATTCATATGTCTTTCATGGCTTTGGTCTGAATGCTAAAGAGTGTGCTTTTGAAGGCCAGTAGTCAGGGATGGGCAACCCTGTTCTTGAGCTCCTATTGACCTCAGACAGAGACAAATACCAAAAAGCTGTGTTTGCCTTTCACAATGGGTAAGGAGGAGCAATATAGACATGGACCTTAGGCAGACATGGCCACCTAGCCACTTTATTTCCTAGATGGGATCATGGAAAACAAGTAAATCTTGTGCCCCAATCCAGCTCATCTTTCAAAAACAAAAAAGGGGGAATTTTGCCCTTCCATGAGCCTTGAGTAAGCTAAACAAACTCCTGATAGTTTTACAACCTGGCTGGAGTCAGTGCCTGGACTCACTGCATTTGCAATTTCCTAATGGAACTTGGAGAAGTTGACTGCCTGCTGAGCTTGCTTTGCAACTCAATCCAGCTGAAACAAAGGGTAGGTCTGTGGGTTTTCCCTATATAAATGCAGAGCTAAAAATTAAACTTTGAGGCTTGATCAGAAACCTTTGTCTTGGCTTCATCCTTCTGTTGCCCACCAGTCTTTTTTCATTTCCAGCCTCCCTTTCAGGTACCCTGTTCTCTGTGGCTGCTGGACAACTACATATGGGAATCACCATCCCTGAAGTCCAGCTTTACCAGAGAAATAGTGGTAAAAACTGCATTGAGTAACATATTCATATGTTCTTCATGGCTTTGGTCTGAATAAGAATGAGTGTGCTTTTGAAGGCTAGTAGTAAGGGATTGGCAACCCTGTTCTTGAGCCCTTATTGACATAAGATACCTGTATCAGTACAGAGACAGACAATTTGATCAATGGAATAGAATTGAAGACCCAGAAATAAAACCACACACAAGCGCATGATATTTGACAAAGAAGCCAAATATATAAAATGAAAAAAAGAAAGCATCTTCAATAAATGGTACTGGTCTAATTGGCTGTGTATATATAGAAGAATGAAAATGGAACCATATTTGTCACCTTGAACAAACCTCAAGTCCAAGTGCATCAAGGACCTCACCTCGACATAAAACCTGATAACCTGAATCTAATAGAAGAGAAAGTGGGAAAGAGCCTTGAACTGATTGGCACAGAGGGAAATTTCCTAAATGGAACTCCAGGAGCTCACAATCTAAGATCAAGGATTGATAAATGGGACTTTGTAGCCCGTGCAGTCGTCTCGCCGGGAAGAAGACACGCGGACACACTAGGTTCCTTCTGCAGCAACGACGTTTACTGCCCTCTCCCAGAGGGAAAAGAGACCGAGCCAGTAATCCGCACTGCTTATATACACCACAGTGCGGCGTGTCTGCCCATGATTGGCTATTCGCTCATTACCCTACGTGACGCCCCAGAATGGGCCGTGACATGGCGTCTTTTCACTCTACGCACATGCGCAAACAGTTCTCTATGCACATGCGCAAACAGTTGTTTACTCGACAGCGGAAGTAGGCTCCATCTTGTCATGGCGAATGCCAGCTCGCTACAGGACTTCATGAAACTGGAAACTAAGACAAAAGACGTAGCCAGTTATACAAAATGGCATCCAACAAATTGGGAAAAAAAATCTTCACTAACCACACATCCAATAGAGGGCTAATATCCAAAATATATAAAGAACTCAAGAAGCTAACCACCAAAAAAACAAACAACCCAATCAAAAAATGGGGTATAAAACTAAATTGAGAATTAATAACAGAGGAGTTTTGAATAGCTGAGAAACACCTAAAGAAATGTTCTAAGTCCTTAGTGATCAGAGAAATGCAAATCAAAATGACGGTGACATTCCACCTTACACCAATCAGAATAGTTAAGATCAAAATTTCAGGTGGTAGCATATGTTGGAAAGGATGTGGAGAAATAGGAACATTCCTTCATTGCTGGTGGAATTGAAAATTGGTACAACCACTCTGAAAATCAATCTGGAGGTTCCTCAGAAAATTGGACATAGATCTACCTGAAAACCCAGAAATACTACTCTTGGGAATATAACCAAAAGATGCCCCACCATGCAACAGGGGCATGTGTTCCACTATGTTCATAGCAGCCTTGTTTGTGATAGCCAGAAGCTGGAAACAACCCAGATGTCCCAGACAGAAGAATGGATACAGAAAATGTGGTTCGTTTATCCAATGGGACACTACTCATCTATTAAGAAGGAAGATATCCTGAGTTTTGCAGGCAAATGGATAGAACTAGAAAATATCATCCTGACAGCTTTGGGTAACTCAGACCCAGAGGACATGTAATGTATGGTGTGTACTCACTAATTAGTGGGGTTTAGCCAAAAATAAAGTGCTGCATATCCAAGATACAGCTCACAGAACTTAAAAAGATCAATAAGCTGAAGGGTCCAACTGAGGATGCCTTAATCCCAATTGGGAGACAGAAGAAAACAACCACAAGTGGGGGAAGAAGGATGTGGTAGGGAAAGGGGATGGGAGGAGCAGAGAGGGGAACATGATCAGATATTGGGTGGGGGAAAAGGACTGAAATCCCTGAGGGCCAGCAAAAAGAATGAAAACATGAAACCTAGGGAGGTAGGAGGTTGGGGGACCCTCCAGAATGTACCAGAGACCTGAGAAGTAAGAGATTTGCAGGACTCAAAGATAGGGACCTTAGATGAAATGCCCTACATTGGGGAGATGGAACTTGTAAAGCCCACCTCCAATAGGAAGGCACAGCATCAAATGAGGGAGGGGGTTGCCATCCCACAGTCAAAACTCTGACCCATAATTGTTCCTCTAGAAAAGAACTACAGGGATGGAAATGGAGAGGAGCTTGTAAAAAAAAAAGGTCCAATGACAGGCCTAAAGGGGGATCCCACTCAAGGGGAGGTCCCAAGGCTTGACACTATTACTAAGGCAGTGGAGTGCTCACAAAAAGGGACCTATCATGACTGCCCTCTGAAAGACCCAACAAGCAGCTGACAGAGTCAGAGGCAGGTATTTGCACCCAAACAATGGACAGAAGTGCTGACCCCTGTGGTTGAACTTGGGGAAAACTGGAAGAAGCTGAGAAGGAGGGCAGCCCTGTAGGAGAACCAGCAATCGCAATTAACCTGGACCCCTGAAATCTCTCAGATATTTGAACACCAACTCAGCACCATAAACCAACTGATATGAGCCCCCCCAACACATACACAGTAGAGGACTGCTAGGTATGGGTTTAGTAAGAGAAGATGCACCTAACTCTCAAGAGACTGGAGGCCCAAGGGAGTTTAGAGGTCTGGTGGAGTAAGGGTAGGTGGTGGATACATCCTCATGGAGACAGGGTGCAGGGAGGAGGTATGGGATGTGGAACAGTCAGTGGGTAGACTGGGAAGGGAATAAAATCTAGAGTTTAATAGAAAGAAATAAAAGAATGAAAGAAAGAGAGAAAGAAAGAAAGAAAAGAAGGAAGGTGGCAAAGTAACAGATAATAGTATGCCATGAAGAGATGGCTTATAGTTCCCAATTCTGTCCTAGGAAGGCAAAAAATACCTAGTCTTTATCCTACTGACTTCACCTCGTTTGAGACACAAGATGCTGTAGTTAACATTTCATTACATTCACGACTCTTCTTAGGCTATCTCTCTCTTACAAAACATAGTGGGTACCATGGAGAGAATCATAGTCATTTTATAGACAGATTGAATTTTACTAGAGAAATAGAATCATGGGAATGAGCAATAAAACATCACTGAAAGACCCTTAATGATACTTGACATGCTTCCAGAAGACAGAAAGATTTTATCCAAGACAGAATTGAAAACTAAAAGGGATGCTGTTTAGCCACAATGATGGTTCAGTACTCCTAGAAATAAATATGAATTCGCATGCTATTGTTTTGTGGTTAATTTTGAGCCAGAAATGAATGTGGAAAAGAGTTTTATTATTGTATTTCTCCTCTTAAAGCAACAATAACAATTTTTCCCATTCAAAATTGAAAAAACACAAGATTTTAAGCATGAAAATTAGAAAAGGAAAGGCCTCAGAATTTGCAGGGCAGCTGGGACAGGAAGGATCCTTTCTACCTCTGTCTACACTTAGGAGGGATGGCTGATCCACAGCCCTCTCTGCCTCTTCCCCCCAAGTAGAGAGCTTGTTTCCAGGGAGTTCTCTGACCAAGGGACTCAGGTGACATTTTCTCTCCTGTGACTTTCTAAGGTGAGACCAGACAGGAGGCACAGGCGTCAGAAGTGGCAGGGCAGCTGGGACAGGATCCTTTCTACCTCCATCTACACCTAGGAGGGACCACAAATCCATAGCCATCTCTGTCCCTTTCCCACAAGAAGACCCCAGGACTCAGGATGGAGTATTGATCCACAGCCCTCTGTGCACAGGTCTTACCAGAGGAGAGCTGATATCCCAGAAGTGCTAACACAGGATTATAGACCCACAGGAGGAACAAGCTCCAGCCAGAGGCAGCATGAACATCTAACACCAGAGATCAACAGATGGCAAAAGGCAAATGCAAGAATCTTACCAAGAGAAACCAAGACTACTTGGCTTCATCAGAAACTAGTACTAAATCCACAGCTAGTTCTAGATATCCCAAAACACCTGAAAAGCAAGATTTGGATCTAAAATCAAATTTCATGATGGTAATAGAGGAATTTAAGAAGGACATTAATAACTCCTTTTAAGAAATACAGGAGAACACAGGTAATCAGGTTCAAGCCCTTAAAGAAGAAACACAAAAATCCCTTAAAGAATTACAGGAAAACACAAACAAACAGGTGAAGGAATTTAACAAAACCATCCAGGACCTAAAAATGGAAGTAGAAACAGTTAAGAAATCACAAAGAGAGACAACTCTGGAGATAGAAATCCTAGGAAAGAAGTCAGAAACCATAGATGCAAGTATCAGAAACAGAATACAAGAGATAGAAGAGACAATCTCAGGGGCAGAAGATACTATAGAAAACATTGACACAACAGTCAAAGAAAACACAAAATGCAAAAGATTCCTAACCCAAAACATCCAGGAAATCCAGGACACAATGAGAAGACCAAACCTAAGGATAATAGGTATAGAAGAGAGTGAAGAGTTCCAGCTTAAAAGGCCAGTAAATATCTTCAACAAAATTATAGCAGAAAATTTCCCAAACCTAAAAAAAGAGATGCCCAAGAACATACAAGAAGCCTACAGAACTCCTAATAGTTTTGAGCAGAAAAGATATTTCTCCCACCACATAAGAGTCAAAACACCAAGTGCATAAAACAAAGAGAGAATATTAAAAGCACTGAGGGAAAAATGTCAAGTAACATATAAAGGCAGACCTCTCAGAATTACACCAGATTTCTCCCCAGAGACTGTGAAAGCCAGAAGATGCTGGGCAGATATCATACAGACCCTAAGAGAACGTAAATGCCAACTCAGGCTACTGTACCCAGCAAAACTCTCAATTACCATAGATGGAAAAACAAAAGTATTCCATGACAAAACCAAATTTATACAACACCTTTCCACAAATCCAGCCATTCAAAGGGTAATAAATGGAAAACTCCAACACATGGAGGGAAACTACATCCTAGAAAAAGCAAGAAAGTAATCTTCCAACAAAACTGAAAGAAGATAGCCACATGAACAGAATTCCAACTCTAACAATAAAAATAACAGGAAGCAACAATTACTTTTCCTTAATATCTATTAATATCAATGGACTCAATTCCCCAATAAAAAGACAAAGACTATCAGACTGGGTATGTAAATAGAACCTAACATTTTCTTGCATACAGGAAATCCACCTCAGTGACATAGACAGCCACTTCCTCAGAATAAAAGGTTAGAAAACAATTTTCCAAGCAAGTGATCCCAAGAAACAAGGTGGAATAGCGATTCTATTATCAAATAAAATTGACTTTCAACCTAAAGTGATCAAAAAAGATAAGGAGGGACACTTTATGCTCATCAAAGGTAAGATCTACCAAGATCAACTATAAATTCTGAACCTCTATGCTCCAAATGCAAGGGCATCTACATTTGTAAGATAAACATTACTAAAGCTCAAATCACATATTGTACCACACACAATAATAGTGGAAGACTTCAACACCATTCTCTCTGCAATGGACAGATCATGGAAAGAGAAACTAAACAAAGACAAAGTGAGGCTAACAGAAGTTATGAAACAGATGGATTTAACAGATATCTATAGAACTTTTTATCCTAAAACAAAAGGATAGACCTTCTTCTCAACACCTCATGGTATCTTCTCCTAAACTGAACATATAGTTGGTTACAAATCAGACCTCGAGAATCAGGATACAAAATGATTGAAATAATTCCTTGCATTCTATCAGATCACCATGGACTACAGCTGCTTCTCAATAACAACATAAACAGTAGAAGGCCCACATACATACACTCTACTCAATGATAACTTGGTCAAGGAAGAAATAAAGAAAGAAATTAAAGACTTTCTAGAGTTTAATGAAAATGAAGCCACAACATACCCAAACATATGGAACACAATGAACACAGTCCAAAGAGGAAAACGAATAGCTTTAAGTGCCTCCAAAAAAAAAAAAAACTATAGAGAGCATACACCAGCAATTTGACAGCACATCTGAAAGCTCTAGAACAAAAAGAAGACAATTAATCCAAAAGGAGTTGAAGGCAGGAAATAATCAAATTCAGGGCTGAAATTAACCAAAAAGAAACAAAAAGGACTATATGCAAAGAATCAACCAAACCAGGAGTTGGTCTTTTGAGAAAATCAACAAAATAGGTAAACCCTTAGCCAGACTATAGAAGGTACAGAGACCGTATCCTAATTAACAAGATCAGAAATGAAAAGGGAGACAAAACAACAGACAATGAGGAAATTCAAAAACCATGAGATCCTACTACAGAACCTATATTCAACAAAACCCCAAAACATGGATGAAATGGACAATTTTCTAGACAGATACTAGGTACCAAAGTTAAATCAAGAACAGATAAATGATCTAAACAGTCCCATATCTGCTAATGAAATAGAAACAGTCATTAATAGTCTCCCAACCAAAAAAAAAAAAAAAAGCCCAATACCAGATGGGATTCCTGCAGAGTTTTATCAGACTTTCAAAAAAGACCTAATACCAATGCTCCTCAAACTATCACACAAACTAGAAAGAGAAGGTACTCTACCTAATTCATTCTATGAAGCCACAATTACTCTAATACCTAAACCACTCAAAGAACTAAGAAAGAAAAGTTCAGACCAATTTCCCTTATGAATATTGATGCAAAAACTCTCAATAAAATTCTTGCAAACCAAATCCAAGAACACATCAAAACGATCATCCATCATGATCAGGTAGGCTTCATCCCAGGGATGCAGGGATGGATCAATATATGGAAATCCATCAACATAATTCACTATATAAACAAACTCAAAGAAAAAAATATGATCATCTCATTAGATGCTAAGGAGGCATTTGACAAAATCCAACATCCCTTCATGATAAAAGTCTTGAAAAGATCAGGAATTCAAGGCCCATACTTAAACATAGTAAAAGCAATAAACAGCAAACCAGTAGCCAACATCAAATTAAATATAGAGAAACTTCAAGCAATCCCACTAAAATCAGGGACTAGACAAGGCTGCTTATTTTCTCCCTACCTATTGTACTTTAAGTCCTAGCCAGAGCAATTAGACAACAATAGGAGATCAAGAGATACGAATTGGAAAGGAAGAAGTCAAATTCTGATGATATGATGGTATACTTAAGTGACCCCAAAAATTCCACCAGAGAGTTCCTAAATCTGATTACTTCAGCAAAGTAGCTGGATATAATATTAACTTAAGCAAATCAGTGGCCTTCTTCTACACAAAGGATAAACAGGCAGAGAAAGAAATTAGGGAAACAAAACCCTTCACAATAGTCAAAAATAATACAAAATACCTTGGCATGACTCTAACTAACCAAGTAAAAGATTTGTTTGACAAGATCTTCAAGTCTCTGAAGAAGGAAATTGAAGAAGATCTCAGAAGATTGAAAGATCTCCCATGTTCTAGGATTGGCAGGATTAATAAAGTAAAACTGGGCATCTTGCTGAAAGCAATCTACAGATTCTGTGCAATCCCTATAAAAATTCCAACTCAATTCTTCACAGACTTAGAACAAGCAATTTTCAAATTCATCTGGAATAACAAAA
This sequence comes from Mastomys coucha, assembly GCF_008632895.1. Lineage (NCBI taxonomy): Eukaryota > Metazoa > Chordata > Mammalia > Rodentia > Muridae > Mastomys > Mastomys coucha. Next base: position 833,570 of record NW_022196891.1, read on the forward strand.
ACCCATGATACTGAAAACTATTCTCAACAATAAAGGAACCTCTGGTGGAATCACCATTCCAGAAATTAAACTGTACATCAGAGTAATGGTGATTAAAAACTTCATGGAATCACCATTCCAGAAATTAAACTGTACATCAGAGTAATGATGATTAAAAACTTCATGGTGTTGGTACAGTGACAGGCAGGAAGATCAATGGAATATAATTGAAGACCCAGAATGAACCCACATGCCTATGGTCACTTGATCTAAAGCTAAAGGAGCTAAAACCATCCAATGAAAAAAAGACAGCATTTCATCACAAAATGGTGCTGGCTCAACTGGTGGTTAGCATGCAGAAGAATGCAAATCTATCCATTCTCATCTCCTTGTACAAAGCTCAAGTCCAAGTAGATCAAGGACCTCCACATAAAACCAAATACTCAGAAACTAATTGAAAGGGAAGTGGGGAAGAACCTCGAGCACATGGGCACAGGGTAACCTTTCCTGAACAGAACAACAATAGCTTATGTTCTAAGATCAAGAAATGACAAATGGGACCTCATAAAATTGCAAAGCAATTCATGGTGTTAGTAAGGCAAAAGACACTGTCAGTAGGACAAAATGGCAACCAACAAATTGGAAAAAGATCTTTACCAATCCTATATCTGATAGAGGACTAATATCCAATATATACAAGGAACTCAAGAAGTTAGACTCCAGAGAGTCAAATAACCCTATTAACAATGGGGTACAGAGCTAAACAAAGAATTCTCAACTGACGAATACCAAATATCTGAGAAGCACCTAAAGAAATGTTCATCATCTTTAGTCATCACATGCAATTCAAAACAACCCTGACATCTGTCAGAATGGCTAGGATAAAAACTCAGGTGATAGCAGATGCTGGAGAGGTTATGGAGGAAGAGGAACAGTCCTTCATTGCTGGTGGGATTGCAAGCTGATACAACCACTCTGTAAATCAGTTTGGTGGTTGCTCCAGAAATTGGACATAGTACTACCAGAGGACCCAGCTATACCACTCCTGGGCATATATCCAGAAGATGGTCCAACATGTAATAAGGACACATGCTCCATTATGTTCATAGCAGCCTTATTTATAATAGCCAGAAACTGGAAACAACCCTATGTCCCTCAACAGAGAAATGGATACAGAAAATGTGGTATATCTACATAATGGAGTACTACTCAGCTATTAAAAACAATGAATTTATGAAATTCTTAGGGAAATGAATGGATCTGGAGAATATCATCCTGAGTAAGTTAACCCAATCACAAATGAACATACATGGTATACATTCTCTGATAAGTGCATATTTGCTCAGATGATTGGAATACACAAAGTACAAACCACAAACCACAAGAAACTCAAGAAAAAGGAAGATTAAAGTATGGATACTTCATTTCTCCTTAAATGGGGGAACAAAATACCCATAGAAGGAGTTGGAGAGACTAACTATGGAGCAAAGACTGAAGGAAGGACAATCCAGAGACTGTTCCACCTGGGAATCTTTCCCATATTCAACCATCAAATACAGACACTATTGTGGATGCTGACAAGTGATGGCTGACAGGTGCCTGATATAGTTCTTTGCTGAGAGACTCTGACTAACATAGAAGTAGAGGCTCACAGCCATGTATTGGACTGGGTACAGGATCCTCAATGAAGGAGCTAGAGAAAGGACCCAAGGAGCTGAAGGGTTTGTAGCCCATTAGAACAAACAACAATATGAACTAACTAGTACCCTCAGAGCTCCTAGGGACTAAATCACCAACCAAAGAGTACACATGGTGGGACTAATGACTCCAGCAGCATATGTAGCAGAGGATGGCCAAGCCGCTCATCAATGGAAGGAGAGGTCCTTGGCCCTGTGAAGGTTCTATGCCCCAGTGTAGGGGAATGCCAGAACCAGTAAGCAGCAGAGGGTTGGGTGACGAGCCGGGGGAAGGGGAAGAAGGGAGGGAACAGGGGTTTGTTCTTGTTGTTTTTGTTTTTTTGTTTTTTTGGTTTTTGTTTTTGTTTTTTGTTTTTGGAGGGGAAACTGGAAAAGGAGATATCGTATGATATGTAAACAAAGAAAATATCTAAAAATGAAAAGAAAAGAAAAGAAAAAGAATATTAGAAAAGGACAAAAGCCTAGTAAGCAATCCAAAAACTGAAGAATGTAGTGAGAACAAATGAGCTTTGCCCCTTTCACCTCTGCTACAACAAAATCTTGCTCAGTGAATCAGTAGACATTAAATTCAATCTAATAATAGGTAGTAGTTCATTAGCTGAGTATATGCAATTCTCTGTAGCAAGAGGTCATGAGGTTTTCCTAGTGGTTGGATTTTGAAAGGAGCTGCATTATTTTATGTCCATCAATAACTTCCTAGATTTGGCAAGCAGAAACAAAGAGGAATAATCTGAGCAGTGGCATTAGGGACAAGCTAGTTGCTTCAGTCAGCAACAAACCAGTTTCTCTTCCCTGCTTGAAGATGACCTTATCATTGTGTTGATATGGAATTTATGTATTTCTCCCTCAGAATCAGGAAGGGTACAGTCATTATAGAGTAGGGTCAGTGAATCAATATTCAAATATTTAGACCATGTTAGAAGAGGCCACAGATGTGGGCCTTGTTTGTAAGTGATGCAGAACATGCATTTATTCTTCTATCCAAGACAATCAATGAACATCTTCTTTCCATTCATCATCTCACTTCCAGATCAGTGAACAAAGCATTGGAGTAACAGCTGGAGGTTTTATGCAAGTCATTCAGCCTAAATGTCAGGGATACACTTAGATTTTTCTTGTATGTATCAATATGACTAAGAAAAAGGTAGGTTGACAACTATTTCTCTAGATGTATTTTAGGTAAAAATACATTAAACAGACAGACAAAATATTTTTGGAGTGTATACTATAAGCTGTTTACTGTTTACTGGTATAAAAGCATTCATGGGAAAAGAAACAACACAAGTCCTATCCTCAGAAAACAGTGTGAAGAGGGAGGCAGGTATCATTTAAATGCACAAGGAATTGGGGAGGGCATGGAAAATTATTAGATTTTTTCAAACCCTCTTGTACTAGAGTAGGGGTAAACTATTCTCATAGCCCTGTTTCTGTACAACTCCTATTCGTCACTACATGTCAAGGATTATTCTGGTGTCAGTTACAAACCTGTGATGAACCTTCAAGTGTGCATATGTCTATAAGAAAGTGACTTCAGTTCTTTCTGATAGATACTTGGAAATAGAATTACTGAGTCACATCACTGGATTAAGAGAGTGATATATCTGCACAAGAGAATTATTCTACCACAAGAAGAGAAAATCTTGCCAATAGAGGCAATATAGATTAATTCTGAGGACATTGTGCCCACTAAAACCAGTCAGACAAAGAAAAACAAATATTATATAATAGCATTTAGATGAGGAACTGTAAGTTTGAACTCAGAACATCAGAAGTTAGGGTGTTGGTTTCCAATGGCTATGGGGCTAGAGGAATTCAGGCATGGAGTATATGTTAATTGAAGTGTACTTCACATAACACATATGCACTCACAGTAAACTATGCAAAGTATATGTATTAGTTTCTAGTAATCATTTCACAGCAAATATGTATACCAAGTACATCTCAAGGACATGTGATTGTTCTTAGGTTATAGTAAACCTGGGAAAGAAATAACATGACCCTCTGTGTCTAAATGAAGTTTTTTACTTAGCAAGCTGTATTTTCAAAATGTTTCCAGAAATGGGAATAGATAGGGATGATAGTCACACACTGTCATTTCCCAGTGAATATACAGAAAACAGTGACAAGGTGTGGTTACATTCTAAATACATTCTCCTTTTTCTCACCATGTGAGCAAGTCAGTATGTATGTTGTTGAGTTTGAAAGAGGACTGGAGCTGAGACAGCCTGCAGATCAGTAGTACATAGTTATATTGCTGAAGGCTCCACACTGGGCCACAAGGTCTGGAGTTTATCTTGTAGGTTACAGATACTATGGAAATCTTTCAGTTGAATGATACTCATTAAATCTGAGTTCTCAAAATATCTTTCTGGTGGGAGTGTAGGCTCATTTGGAAGGAGTCACAGAAATAAATCTAGTCCTGCAATCACTTGATGTGTCAAGGTGGGGTGATTGTACGTGGGGCTCCCTCTTTTCAGAGAAGGAGAAGGGGAAATAGCTATATGAGGATGGGGGCTGGGAGGAGAGGTCTGATATAAGAATGTAGAGTTAATAAATAAATAAATGAGAAAAATAAGTTATCTGAGAATCCAGGAAAATGATAAAAATATAAAGTGAATTAATGTTAAAGAAACAATAAGCAGAAGGTGATGTTTCCAAATGATGCTGGAGAAGTGCCATTTGTAAAAAAAGTTTTGACTATGGCAGGGGTAGGGAGGAATTTGAAGAGCATCTCTAAAGGGCTTACATGGTAGTATATTGTGAGGCTGAAAAGGGATCTCCCCTTCTTGTGTGGCAAGATCATATATATAGTTTTATAAAAGAGCAGGTGCTTGTGACATCATTTCTGGATGTTATGAAATACTAAGACTGGAACAAGTCAGGCTCTTGGTTTAGTTCTCCAAGTCCCATATGGAGGTTGATTTTGAGCCAGGACTAAAAATCACTGAATTGGAGAATGGAGGAAAGCAAAGGTACACCAAGTCTTTCCTTCTGTGCATATATCATTTAGTTACAGAAAAAGACAAGAACCACAGATGAATATGGTCTCTTCTAAAATGTTTCATCCTAAGTCTTGTGCTTGGCACATAAGGATGGTTTATGTTAATGACATGTACATCCTGATATCATAAATTGATCATCAGTTGGAAAATAAAACAGTAAGAGTCAATATTAGAGAACACCCTGAAAAATAGGGCATCATGATGTTAGGAAGATGGGTAATCAGAACAAAGTAACCTCAAATTCAAGTTGCTTCCAGCCACTAGCTCTCAGCTTGTAGCAAGTGACTTTTCTCCTGTGAGTTTCTTCAACATAAATATGGAGGCAATTCCACCATATGTTCAATGCTTTAAAATGTTGAGTTAGCACATATGAAATGTGTGTATAAGGGACAGTAACAGTGAAAGTGTAATCACGAAGACTTACATGAATAGCTAAAAATACACTGAATTTTGTGAAGCTGGACTATGGATTTCCACCACAGTATGTATATAGTACTGGCTGCCACAGGTTGTTTCTTGACATTTAAAAGGAAATTTAGCACTAGAGAATAACCCAAGAGTCTTGGAGAAAGGAGTGTGAATGAGGAAAACAATTGCTCAGATTAACTAGTTTGACTGCTTTGATCTTCCAGAAAACTGTCTGCCTGGCAGAATAATTCATTTCCCAATTACATCATTTTTATGGAGAAAATACAAAGACAAAATGCAGAGTCTAGACCACCAACTAAGAAGTATAACTGGAAGGATCCATGACTTCATATATATAGCAGAGGATGACCTTGTCTGACAGCAATGGGAGGGTAGGCCCTTAGTCCTGGAGAAAGTTTTATGCCCCAGAGTAGGGGGATGCTGGAGTGGTGAGTGAGAGAGTGTGGATGTGTTGGGGAGCATTCTTATACAGGCAAAGAGGAGGAGGGAGGGTGGATGGGAAATAGAGGATTGGTGGAGGGGTAAATGCGAAGTGGGATAACATGGGATGGGGGTTGGTAGAGGGGGTAACTGGGAAGTGGGATATCATTTAAGATGTAAGCAAATGGAATGATTAATAAAAAATGCAAAACTGCAAAAATTCTAAACTAAACCACTTGTTCTATAGCCTCATATGGGAGTGTCTTTATTGGTTTCCCCACTATTCTGCTGGCACATGTCACATAGTCCTGTATGGACTGTAATCTTTATCTCACAGCTCTGGAGGGAATATAGACAATATTTAGACTTCCAGGGTATGGAACAAAATCCTAAGCAATTATTAAATGATGATAAGAAGATATGAAACATTCCCAATGCTATCATCTCAGTTAAACAAAACAAAGTAAACAAACAACCACAAACAAACAGAATCAAAAAACAAAAAAACATAAGGACAGTTGACATCCACTAATGGAGTCTGATTATTCTCATAAACAGAGAGATCTGTCCTCTGCCTGCACAGGAGCACAGCATGTCAAAATATTAATGGATGGATGGATGGGTTGATGGATGGATGCATTCATGCATGCATAGATGGATAGATCATTGGATGGATGTATGCATGCAACAATCATTGAATGCAGGCATGGATGAATGATTAGATGGATGCATGGATGGAGGGATACATATATCTATGCATCAATGGATGGATGCATACATGGATGGATGCATACATACATGACAGATTGATGGATACAAGATTACATGGATGTGTGGATGTATGGATAGATGAATGCATGGATCAATGGATACATGGACTGATGGACAGATGATAGATCATTGGAAAAAACTTATAAAGAGTCTTATAGTATAAATAATACATAGAAACTTGGATCACAAAAATTTTCCTATACACTTTTCAAACCACCAATACCCAACATTGTTGTAGAGCTTTGGTATTTATCTGCACAGAGGTCAGATGTTCCACAAGCACCTCCTTCATAGACTGTCTTTCCATTTGCCATAATCTCAGGGTTTGACTAGATATGAAACAAGTGATATATGACACACTTTATATTTGAACATTATTACTATGAAGTTAATTGGATACTTCTCCCAGGGAATAAGTTTAAAATAAATGAATAGATTGCTTACACAAAGGTTTGGGAGAATCTGATCATAAAGATTCCAAGGAATTGACTGCCAAAAAAGTACATGGAAGCTAGGAAGATGTCTCAGTGGGTAAGATTCATGTTGAGAAACTGAGTTTGGATGTCCAGTACTTATGTGAAAGTCAGATCAACAGTACTCATGTCTATAACACCAGAACCTGGAAGGGTAGAAACAGACAAATCCCTACAACTCTCCAACCGTCCAGTCTATTTGAAATGGGAAGCTCCTAGTTCAGGAAGAGACCCTGACTCAAAAAAAGAAAAAAGAAAGCAAGATGGACTTCTTCTATTTGTAACCTAGAGAATCCATTAATACTGCCTGCATGTACACGTGTGTAGAGCCACCCACCAGAGCATGGACAACTGACCAGCATTGTACTTCCAAGCAAAAATAGCACCATTTCCTCTAATAGTCATCAACTGTCAATAACACCATATCTATGGGTATAACCCATGAACCCACTTCATCCATACTTGATCCTGTATATATCTTTTTCAGGCAACACAGCCACTTTCCTAGTTTTCTTTTTGTTTCTTTGGTAAAATCCTTATTAAAACCAATTTGGGAGAGAAGGGTTTTATTTGGCTGAAGTTTTCACATCAGATCCCATCATTGAGGAAATTCAATGCAAGAAATCAAGCAAGAAATGGAGGCAAGACCTCAAGCAGAGACATTAGAGAAACACTCCCTATGAGCTTATTCTTCATAACTTATTCAGCCTGCTTTTTTATACAACCCATGGCTTCCTTCCCAGGGTTGGTACTATCCATAGTCTACTGGGTCTTCTCACATCAACTATTAATAAAAAAAATCACTATAAACATGCCCACATGACAGTCTCATGGAGGTAGTTTTTCAGTTATGGATCCTTATAGCTTGTGTCAGGTTGACAAAAACTAGCCAATTAGTTGACTTACATGTACAAACACAGAGAAATGATGTGAGAGGTCACACATTTAAAAGACAGACAAGTGGAGTCACCTGCTATCCTTTAGAAAGGAAAGAATATAAATTTTAAAAATGCTTTGTTAGACCATTATAGGCATGTTTGTCACAAATTTAAGAAAAAGAAGGCAAAATAAAATTTGAACATGTGTTTTGTGTGGGTAGGCAATATTTCCCCCAAAGGACATGGGCTATTAAATAAACATCTTAGGGCCAGGCATAAGCTATTTCTGTGAGTTATTAATCTGGATTTCCC